>NC_087273.1:25613358-25878358 GCF_015220805.1 Pogoniulus pusillus
CTAAACAAGTGAAGTGAACAACCAAACATAGTGAAGGGCAGACAGAAAAGCATTCGGTTTATTCTGCTATTATCTTTCCATCTCACTATATGTTGTGATTGCTCAAATATGTTGGATATTCTTCAAGATAAACAGTAACATCTGCTCTTGCAATCCTTTCCCAAGCATAAATATCAGTGATTTCAGAGGATATTTCCCCCAGGGAGTGATTTCACACTTGGTGCTAGGATGAAGTTAAATAATTTGGGGACTGATCTACAATGTGTGGAAATCCAGCAGAACTGAGAAAGGTTCACCAAACCTTCACAACTGGTCTCATCTTGCACCATTCAGAGTAACAAGACTTTTTATTGCTGACTATAATCACAGCAACATCTGGGCCAGCATTAGGCACAAAGTTAAACCCATATGGGATTTCCCTCACTTTCAAGATCACCTCTTCTGTTTTCAGTGGAATTATGTGCATGATAAAGACAAGCAGACCTGTCCTTTAGAAGACAAATTTTTAAAGCTTAAAATCAATATTCTTAAATTTGAAGCATAAATTTCCCCTTTTGCTTTAAGAAGCTCACTTGACTGTAAATTCAAGTGCAGAAATAATCTCCATTTCTGTGGATTAACACTGTAAAATAGCAGATACTTTTTTACCTCTTTTTCCTAATGTCACTGCAATTACCAGCTCAAGAAAATGTCCTTTCCTGCACCATAAATCTTTTTTTTTTTCTCTTTTTATTGCCCATTTCTTATTGTCAATATGCTCTTAGATGTATTGAGATTGAAAATATTAAAAGAAAAAATGTTATTAACAAAGTTTGGTTACTTCTCTTTATTATATGTATCATGCCAGTGTCGTGCTGTATTTTTCTTCTCTTTTCTTATTAGTAGATGAGAAATACTTACCTCCCCTACATGAACAATGTAATTTCTGTGACATGCGATTATTGTCATTTGAAAAGCAGAGATTTTAGCTTTTAGCCATACTGGTGTCTCTAAAAGGGTCTGTGTCTCAGACAAATAAGCCAACAAACACATCTGTAAATCAAATTATCTTTAAAATTCTAGCTCTGTAGGATCCTATTCATACAATTGAGGGTGAGTATGCATCTCCTAATTCATATGCAGAAAATAAATATCTCTGAATCACAGTTGATATGCTATTATCTCTTCCTCTTCTTCATAACTGAAATAATAGAACTTTGTATTGGAAAGTATTTTATTGATTTTTGCACTATTCAGTCATATCTATTGGTTACACGATTCACCTGACAGTTCTGGCTGTCAGAGCAAAGAATAGGGCTTGATGATTAAAAATTGCAACTTTTAAATGGTACAGAGTTATTTAAAGATGGTACAGAATTATTTAAAGATGGTGCAGAATTATTCAAAGATAGTACAGGCTTGGTGATAGAATCATAGAATGGTTTAGGACTAACTTGGTAAAATGTTGATTAGTGGTACTATTTTTCTAAGTCATTGGCATACCATCATCTTTCATTTTGCTTGCCATTAATAGTAGTAACAGTGTCACAGTCACAGTAAGTAGAGTAGATTGAAAAACATCCTGCAAGAGCACTACCTATGCCTGGATTAGTTAAACAGATGGTTAGTCACGTCATCATAAGTCGGTGTTCGACAAGAAGTGCTGGTTTAAATTATATAAAGCTGTTGCTGGTGATAATGGCCCAGAGGAAAGTGACTATCATGTTTCCAACGGAAGACAATGGCCATGAAAGCTCCCATCACCCCACGCAACTCTGCCTTTCTACAAGAGTGCAGGATGGAAGCACAGGCTGAGGTTTTGCCTCACTGTCGCTCTACTTATGAGCCGCACAGAGTCAGTCAGGAAGTCATCAGGATCTAGGCTGCATTCGTGGCACTGCTTCTCCAACTTTTACTCTGTGTCTTGCCCTTCTGCTCTGTCAAGTATGGCCAAAATTCACACCACTCCTACAGACTACAGAAAAACTTCAGAAATACAGAATTGCAGCCATTTGAAAGAATTAAAGGCCTAATCTGCTTACTGATTCCCGCTCTGTGGTTTGAATGATTTCTCCTGTCTATACATAAAAGGTATAATGTGACTAAAAAACCCATCATCTTTTTCAAAGAATCAGAAACATCCAGATTGGAAAAGACCCTCAGGATCCCCAAGTCCAACTTAGAACCCTACTCTACAAGAGTCACCTTAAACCATATCCCTAAGCACCACATCTAAATGACCCTTAAACACATGCAGAGTCGCTGACTCCACCACCTCCCTAAGTAGCTCGTTCCAGTGCCTGACCACTCTCTCCATGAAAAACTTTCCTAATGTCTAATTTAAACCTATCCAGTCACATCTTGAGGCCATTCCCCCTTGCTCTGTCTCCAATTACCTGTGAGGAGAGATCAGCTCCAGCCTCTCCACAATGTCCCTTAAGGTAGTTGCAGACAGCAATGAGGTCTCCGCTCAGCCTCCTCTTTTTCAAACTAACCATCCACAGCTCCCTCACTGGATCCACATAGGATTTATTCTCTAGGCCCTTCCTCAGCTTCATTGCCCTCTTCTGGATCCACTCCAGCACCTTCACATCTCTCTTTTATTGTGGTGCCCAAAACTGAACACAATACTCGAGGTGTGGCCTCACCAAAGCTGAGTCCAAGAGGAGAATCACCTCTCTGCTCGTGCTGGCCACAGCATTTCTAACATGAGCCAGGATGCCATTGAAACTGTCAGACTCCATTCATTGCCTTGAACAATGCATTTCACTTGTAGCAAGGAGAAGTGAATCCTAGTCAATCCATTTACACAAAATAATCTGAGGTATTTAGAAGGAAAATTATCTCTTTTATGTCTTTGAGGAGCTTACAGTACTGTTAGAAAAAATAATATTTTCCTTCGGCAAAGGGATATAGTTTTAAAAGAAATGGGCATGCATTTTCTAATTATTGAAAAATTATTTATAAAACTCTTTTTAAAATGGGATTAAGCAATTCTAACGTGTTTCAGATGAAACAGCACTGAGATCTTGAAAGGAGTGGTTTCTGGCTAGAAAAAGGAATTCTCTTACTAAAACAAATTTGCTAAAGTAGGCTATATTTCAAAAGATCCCACATGCAAACTTATATACCCTGCCAGCACCACTGATAAGAAGATGCCAAGCACACAGTGAGTTCCTTTTGCTTTTTTTCCAAATACCTGTAGACACACATAGGCCATAGAGCAACTACATTGCTGCCTCTGCCTTCAGTAAACTTAAACTAGTACTTCCTAGTCTCATTCTTGGCACTCAGATAAAATGCATACAAGAAACGTGCTCACACTGCTTTCCCATCCTTCTGAGGGTTGTGCAACCCTCAAAAGGTGAGGGTTGTTTTTTCTGTTTTGAGGTTGTTTGGTTTTTTTTTTTTGTTTTTTGTTTGTTTAGATTGGAAATGACATCAAAGATCATCCAGTTCCAACCTACTGCCATAGGCAGGGACACCTCCCACTAGAACAGGTTGCTCAAGGCCTCATCTGACCTAGACTTGAACACCTCCAGGGAGGGAGCATCCACAACGTCCCTGGGCACCCTGCGACAGTATCTCACCACCCTCACTGGAAAGAACTTCTTCTACCATCTAGTTTAAATCTCCCCCTGTCAGTTTAAACCCATTACTCCTCACCCTGTCATTACATGACCTTTTTAATATTCCCTCTCCAGCCCTCCTGTAGGCCCCCTTCAGATATTGGAAGGCCACTCCAAGGTCTCCTCGAAGCCTTCTCTTCTCCAGGCTGAAGAGTCCCAGCTCTTGTAGCCTGTCCTCAACAGAGAGGTACTCCAGCCCTCTGAGCATCTTCATCAGAGAGCCTTGGAAAACATCCACGCACTAAGAGTATGAACCACATACTCTGCATATTGAACAGACAAGCTGGCAAAAATACATACTGCCCTCATGTATTTAGGAAATCTTGTATTTCAGTAAACCAACTGAATGGCACTAAACTCATAAAATGCCACAGAAAGAAACAGCTCTGTTCCTCCATCTTGCAGGGACTTGGCTGAAAGAGAAATAAATCACCAATTGTACATTTTCTTGATGTTAATTTCTAGCTGCTGTGAGGAAAACAGTGATAATATTCTGTTAGTCTTGCTAGTTGTTACGACTTTGCTGAAATTAGAAGACTGTTTGTGTGCATGTTCATATTTTCTCCAGTAGTGTCATGATTAAATGTATTTTTTATTTAAAAAAAAAGCCCTTTTGATTCTTTTTATGCAGTTTGAAATTATTTTTATGTCATAAAAATTACCTTTGATGTTTCAAAATCTTTGTTCATGCCTATAAGGCCTTTGTAAATGGTTGCTGTTTTTAAAGCATTCCAAATGAAAGTCTTAAAAAAAACAGATGTTGCAAGTGGAATAATAGTAAAAGTGTGAAAAGTTACAAAACACACCAAATGGTTTTCAGCTACAAGTGCACACTTTTATGGATTATTCAATAACTTCTGATTACCACAGTGTCTCATTTCCACTGGTTCTCTCAAGTCCAGTGACTCAAAAGCATGCCCTGCTCAGTCCTGGGCTTGGGTGCTCACAGCAAGCTCTCAGTGACAGGACATTCTCAGCTGTTCCTGGTCCCTAATAATTAGCCTGCTATGGCAGCTACCTCTTGTGGTTTCGCCTGTGAGAGACATTTGACACAGCAGACATCAGAGGGATTTTTCAGGAGGCTCTTGTGGCGTCCGAATGGCTCTTAATTAACCACTTAGGTATCCTCGTTCACTCTCCTGCTTGGCACTTTCCAAATGGTAGGGGTTGCACTGTGGATCTAAACACCGGGGAAGCATGCTATCAAAAGATCTTGTAAATGAAGGCTTGTGTAAATTATTTTTAATGATTCCCTCCTGGCACATCATTATGTTTGTAGTTACACACAGGCACTTCAGAGATGGCTCATCTTCCGTAAGGTCAGCTGCAGGACCACCATAACTAGCTGCAGTCAGTAAATGGCTTATTAATTAGCACAGTGATTTTACATTGCTAAGAGCTCTGATGTATGGAGCTAGAATTGTAATTGTGTAGGATCGAAATAATAAGCCATCTCAGGGCTCCTTATGCAAATTGCCATATTATAAAATCATTACCTATCTAAACACTGAGTTTTAATAAGAATTACAATGATGAATTTTATGATAATTGACACTCAAATTTTAATCTCTTGGATTTTTATCGTTTTGGTGGTTAAAGTGTGTTTCTAATTAAATGTTGCTTAAAATTCAAAGATTGTTTAACGATTCTATTCAGTTTTTCTAGTTCAGATCAGGTTATTCTCTTTGGTCATAGAAGATGGGCCTTCTTAGTTATAGGTATCTGACATTATGTACCACTTGTGCAGTAAGATGTTTAATCTTTCTCTTTTTTTAACAATAATTTTGATGGCACTGTATTGTCAGCTATACGACAAGAGCATAGTGCGTGTCATTGAGTCTGACTTCCATTATAAAAATTACCCAAAATAAGGAATTAAAACATAGGAAAGAGTTTGAATGCTTATGATGTTTAATAGATTTTTGCTTCTTTGTTTGTAATTCTGAAGGTATTAAACAGAGCTCTAATAGTTTTAATCTTAGAAATGCATGCAAAGCTAACAAATTTCAAATTATTATTAATAGCATAATACAAGATAGCTAAAACTGACAGATCATTAAAATTTCATAGTTGTATTTGCAATCAGATTTTATTTACCTATCACAATGTTTGTTTATTTTACAACATTTTTTTTTTTGTGTGCATGTGAGAATAACTACTTTAAAGTAGATCCAACAGCAATGAATCTGGAAAAAGGCATTTTGGTTAGAGACACACAGCACCAGCGTGAACATACCCCAACTCATTGTCTACCATAAGGTCATACGATGTTCAGAAATTCTCTAAAGAACAGTAAGCATTAACTTGTTTGCACAATGAACAGAAATTCTGGGAAACTGAAAAAGTTTTCTCATATGACTCAATCATTCCAATACAGAGAAGAACATGGAAAAGTCCAGAGCAAATGAAAAGCAGAAAACTGTTTAAAGTATGGCTATACCAAATCAGAAGAGTATTCCATTTGGAGAATACTTTCTCCAGCAATGACCAGAAGTCTGTGCCTTAACAAGGCCACACCTTGAGTACTTTGTCTAGTTTTGGCCCCCTCAATTCAAGAGAGATGTTGAGGTACTGGAACATATCCAGAGAAGGCCGACGAAGCTGGTGAGGGGGCTGGAGCACAAACAATATGAGGAGAGGCTGAGGGAGCTGAGGTTGTTTATCCTGGAGAAGAGGAGGCTCAGGGGGGACTTCATTGTTGTCTACAACTACCTGAAGTGAGTCTGTAGCCAGGTGGGGGTTAGTCTCTTCTCCCAGGCAACCAGGAACAGAATGAGGGGACACAGTCTCAAGTTGTGCCGGGGGTGGTATAGGCTGGATGTTAGGAGAAAGTTCTTGACAGAGAGAGTGACTGGCATTGGAATGGGCAGCCCAGGGAGGTGGTGGAGTTGCTGTTCATGGAGGTTTTCAAGAAAAGTCTGGATAAGGCACTTAGTGCTATGGTCTAGTTGACTGGCTAGGGCTGGGTGCTAGGTTGGACTGGATGATCTTGGAGGTCTCTTCCAACCTGCTTGATTCTATGACTCTAAAAGTAGGAAGGGTGGCTGAAAAGAGTATGCATTTTCTCCTAAGCAGACTTCACATCCCTGACTATTTTAAGTCATCCTGAAACAAATATAGCTTCTTTCTACTATCAATCCTCAATACACTTCTTTCATGAAATTTATTCTACTCTCCTTGGAAACTTGTAAACCTTTAGAATCCCCAGAAGTTTGTTTACAAGGAGTTCTACAGATCAATCAGTTACTGCACAGCATTTTGTGGTTTTTGACCATGGCTCTTCTAAATTACATTCAATAGACTCCTGTATTTGAAAGAGTAAATGGACAAAAATTTACTATCCAGACCCTCCATGATTTGGCAAATAGAAGAAAACTATTATGATCTCAACATGATAAGACTTCAAATAGAAAAGCAATGGAAAGTCTCAAAATCACTGCTCAGATTTTAAGAGTTTGCTGCAAACTTTTCACTTTTACACACAGTAGCTTTATAACACATAGGTACAATTAAGAGACATTGGAAATAACTTAAACACATCACTAAGTACCTGTGTTATGGCCAAAGTACTGAAAGATGGAAATATCATGACAACTGAAACACACACCTATCCCTCTAACTTCTGGCTGCTATCTTCAAAGAATGTCAGTATCACAGTAGCATGTCCTAATACCTTCCAACAAATAATTTAATTAGTGACATTGGGAGAAGATGCAAATTGCCAACTGAAAACAAAATATATAGATCAAGTGTGATTATTTGAATTTTATGTGATTCAGAAATTTCATGCGATTCAGAAATTTCATGCAAAAAGCTTCAATTAAAAAAGTTAAATAATTAAGTCTTCACCTTTAATATCAATATAATGATCTTCTTATAGTCAGCCTCTTGAGTAGCACCCTTCATGCTGATTCACTATTGAAAGGAAGTATAAGAATTAGTGGAGATGGACACTACCTGATTTCTGTGGTTTTGTTTTAAATCATGTTGCAAAATTGTTGGAAGAGACCTCCATGTTATACTGTGTGGCAAGCAATGATCACTCATGGACTTCTCATTTCTCAAGAGCTTTTCTTCTGCTGTAAGTCAAGTCTAAAATAGTTGTGGCTATGGAAAAAAAAAAAAGAAGAGCAAATCTTGACTAGACACTTAACACTTCAGCACACATCCTGCTACGGGCTGCCATTCACTGAGTCATGCAATGTGATAAAACCAACAGCACAGAAATGTGGGATCATTAATCCATGTTACAATGATTTGTACATTTTTCCTTAGGATTCCTCAGAATCATGCAGATTCAATATAATATGTGCATTTACAAAACAGTCTTGCTACGTATATCAGCTCATGATTACCTGATTGAATTGGACTACAATTTTAAATCCACTTTTAAATAACTCTATGACAGAAAATGGTTATACAGTTGACCTAGTTATATGATTGGAAGAGGACAGAGTAAGAAAAAGCTTACATGCAGACCTCATCCAAACAGAGAGGATAGAGAGCTGTAACTACTGGAGTCCCCAAGGGATCAGTGCTGGGTTCAGTTCTGTTCAACATCTTCATCAGTGAAATTGATGAGGGGACAGACGGACAGACAGTGTCTGCTCAGCAAGTTTGCAGATGACACCAAACTGGGAGGCTTGGCTGATACAGCTGAAGGCTGTGTGGCCATCCAGCAAGACTTGGACAGACTGGAGAGCTCAACACAGAGGAACCAAATGAGGTTCAACAAAGACAAGTGCAGAGTCCTACATCTGTGGAGGAATAACAAGCTGCATCAGCACAGGCTGGGAGGTGATCTGCTGGAGAGCAGTCCTGTGGAGAGAGACCTGGGAGTCCTGGTGGATAACATACATGGGACAGCAATGTGCCCTTGTGGCCAAGAAGGCCAATGAGATCCTGAGGGGCATTAAGAAGAGCGCGTCCAGCAGATTAAGGGAGGTTTTTTTCCCCCTCTACTCTGCCCTGGTGAGACTTCTTCATGAGTATTGCATTCAGTTTTCGGTTCCCCAGTTTAAGAGGGACAGGAATCTGCTGGAGAGGGTCCAGTGGAGGGCTACACCATGAGAGTGGTGAGACCCTGGAATGGGTTGCCCAGAGAGGTGGTTGAGGCCCCATTCCTGGAGGTGTTTAAGGCCAGGCTGGATGGGGCTCTGGACAGCCTGATCTAGGGGAGGGTGTCCCTGCCCATGGCAGGGGCGGTTGGAACTAGATGGTCTTTGTGGTCCCTTCCAACCCTGACTGATTCTATGATTCTACAAGGATGATTAGGGGACTGGAGGAGAGGCTGAGGGACCTGGGGTTTTTTAGTCTAGAGAAGAGTATGAGGGAATTTAATATAGGTTTATAAATATCTGAGGGCTAGGTGTCAAGAGAGAGGTGACAGGCTCTGCTCATTTGCTTGCTGTGATAGGACAAGGAGCAATGGATATAACCTGCAGCATGGGAGGTTCCACCTCAACACAAGGGGGAACTTCTTGACTGTAAGGATCACAGAGCAATGGAACAGGCTCCTCAGAGAGGCTGTGGAGTCTCCTTCTCTGGAGACTTTCAAGGCATGTCTGGGTGTGTTTCTCTGTGGTCTGAGCTAGATTGTATGGTCCTGCTGTGGGAGGAGGGTTGGACTCGATCTCTTTGGGTCCCTCCAAACTCCTGACTTCCTGTGATCTTGTGAACCTGTGACACCCACTAGTTCTGTCACTAAGTCTGGGTTTGGCCAATGGCAGAAGTTTCTGCATGTGGCCTGTGGTGGAAGGTCTAAATTATGCCTAGAACACATATCCATCACATACCCTAAACACCTGCCTAAATACTCAACTTGGCCCTCCTTCCCAGGTGGAAGAAGCGGGAAAGCAGACAAAAGCTTTGGCACCTCTCAGTCTCTCACAGACCCCATATCATATCTGGCCTTGTTTTGCAGCTTGCTTTGTTCTGTGATAAACACAGGTCAGGATCCCAGGCCTGTGCATCTCCCTTTTTTGCAGAAGTAACTCAGGACTGGTTCTAGGGCTGGTTTTACCTGCTGCTATTGGTCAAAGGCGCTCGCCAAAGTGCTTAACCCCCTAGCAAACTGCTTGTTTGCTGCTGCTGCTGTTGTTCTGTTCGCTACCTGTGTGCCTTACCTGCCTGTGTGCCACCACACTTTGCATTGCGCCTCAGTGGGGACTTGCCCACGAGCGGCAGCCTGACCCTGCCTGACCGAGCCCGAAGGTAGGTAACGACCCAGCAACGACCTAGCAACGAGTTTCGACCCTGGGACTTGCCGGCCGCCGCTCCAGCCCGCCGTGCCAGCCCGAGGGCAGACTCCTTGCTGTACACAGCACTCAATCGGACTGCTCCAGGCAGCAAACCTGGACCCTGCTTTGCCTAGGTGATTGCTGACCATCCGATGACTCCCTGAGAGCCATGGAAGACCTCTCTCATTTCTGTGGGCTTTCTCAGACGACTGTTCAACTTGGACTGAACAAGCAGCAAAGCCACATCGCATCATTACCACCTGAACTCCACCACCTGGCTTTGACTATATATATCTTCCCGTTTATGCTTTTGAAGCGCAAATATTGAGACTTCTGACCAGTGAGTAACCTAACTCTCTTTACTCAAGTTTGTAAAAGATTATGCTTAACCTTTATGCTAGTTTGAAGCAAGCTGGAATGTTTTGGTGAAAAGAACTAGATAATGGGCAGTGAAAAGGTAAACAATTGTGTCTCCTTCTCTCACAGTCACACTGAGAATTCTGGGAAGATGAAGAAAACATTTGATAGCATTCTCCATTTTGTCTCTCACTTTGCTTTTGGGCTTTGACGAAGCTGCATCTCATTAACCTTGCTGCCACTAACCTTGCTCCCTAACCTCTTGGCTGCACCTCTCTTCTTTCTGAGAACTGGGGTAAGGTTGAGAGGGCAAGGGAAGGTGTTGGGGTGGTTTGAGAGCCCCTCCTGGGGACTCAGGTTTCTGGGAGGGGAGTTGTGCTTCTGTATTGTTTATCCTTTGTATATTTCTGTATATAATTGTATATATTGTAAATAGCTGCTTGTATATTTGCTGCTGTAAAATAAATAGCTTCATTTATATTCCTGGAGTCCCTTCTGAGTTAGCTGGGGCAATTACAAAAGTGTGGGGGGGCGGGTAAGAGCCCAAACCATCACTACCTTTCAGCAGCAGTTTGTGCTGCCAATCTCTATAGTTATAAACGTTTCTAAAGACTTTCTAAAGACGTTTCTAAAGACTCTCTATATATACATTCTGCAAAACAGTTTTACCAACCGCAGCATAGAATCTGTGTGTGTCAATTGTAAATAAGTTTGGGAAAAATGTCTTTGTATGATTAATAAACTATTTAATCATTTTTACATTGGCCTCATTACAATTCACTCCTAACCCAGATTTAAACTCCTCCTCAACAGGCCCACCATGACAGCAGGGAATTTTAAAATTCATTGATTAGTGATAGATATCTAAAACTTACAAGAATTATAGGCTCCTTGAGTACAAGTGTTACTTGAGCAGGAAATAGGTTGAGGTGGATTTCAACATGTACTTTGCACATAAGCCTTTCTTTTAAAGAATTAAATCCAATCTTCATATCTAAATCTTTAACAAGGTAGCTCTTGCATGAAACTGTATTTCTCTTTTTGTGCATATATGTATTATGCATAAAAGCATGTTCCAAATTTCAACTGAGTAGGGCCAAATGTTGTTGCTTTTATGTGTTATATTGGATAATTTATAGAATTCTGAATGACAGTGAACTACAAAGTTTCATTCATACTTTTTTCCTAAGTTGGTATTGAAGTTTTATTTTAAGAAAAATCTGCCACGACTTTATGTTTTGACAGTTATAAGCTGTTAGTTAGGAAGGGGCAGAAAAAACACTGCCATTTACTTTAAACTAAAATGCATACAATTGTTGTTGCATTTTAATGACTGTGTTTGGCAGAGAGGAACTATTAAACCAAAGCCAGACAACTACCAAGCTGTCTTTCCTGTGGTTTTGCTACTTTAACTCTGCTTTACAGGCATCCAACAGTACAGTCTCTTTACAATCTTTTAAACATTCCTCTGTGATTTTTGGTATGCTGTGCACACTAGAATGCAATCAACATCTGCTAATTTCTGTCCATTAAATGTATTATCATAACACACAACCATGAAGTTTTATTTGTATGGCTGAAATGAGACTTATGACCCATAATCCATCATCTGCCTGTCATATTTTTATATGTTGTCTATTCAATCCCCAGGACAGTTTAGAAAGCATAAAGCAAAACTCTGTTTAAGTTATAGACCAGCTGCTGAAGTGTCCTGCTGAAGAGGTCATTGTGCTTTACTTTTGCTGAATCTAGCAGGAGTTGTTCATTCTAAGCCAAGTATAATACAATGTGGATGTCCCCAGAAGCTTACACTTGAACTACCATGTCTAAACTTTCTAGCAGGTATTTTTCTAAAAATACCACACTGCAACAGGCACGACTACAAAATAGGGAAAAAATAAAACAAAAAACCCCACAATCCCCACCCCCTAAAAAAAAACCCAAACAAAAAACCCCACAACCCTCCCAAAACAAACAAACAAACAAACACAAAAAAAACCCAACCAAACAAAAAAAAACCCAACAAACCAACAACAGGGATTTATTTTGTGCTTGTTTGAAAAGAAATCCTCACTAATATTGCATGAGTAAAAACAGGGAAATTTTTGAGTGTGATCTTCAGGTTTTTTAACAAGCTGTTATGATATTTGAGTTTAATTTGTTGGCTTGTTTGGTAGCCTATTCTTATTTTAATTTTAAAATGCAGTTATCTGAAGGTTAAAATGATTTTTAAAGTCATGGTGTTATGTATGACTGCTCAAGAAGTTCCTACATTTGATTGTATTTTCATAAAAGTCTGACCAGCAACTTTAAATTAATTAAAAAAAAATTATTTGCATACAGACTAAGATATTTTGCCATCAATTTTGCCATCAAAACTTGAACTGAACCATTTAACCTTTGAGTAGCACAGAATTCCATACCAGTGAGTGGTGCAATATATGATATATGTGGCAATAATAATACACATGTTGCAAATTGAGGGTGGAGCTTCAGATCTGATTTTGAGTTTTCAATTCTATGAAAAAATAATCCTTCTGTTGCAATCTCTATTTTCAATATTGTTGATATATGATGGGAGATAATCATATGGAGGAAAAAACAGATTGTACCTTTTTGCTATGATGTAGAAACCTAGTAGAAAGAGAAGTGAGAATGATCTAATTTTGCATTACTTCATGTGACAGACTAGTACCCAAGTCAGCGTGAACTGTGAACAAACACTCATAAAGGACTATTGATAAACACAGTGTTTTGTGCCTGAAGGAGTGATGATCAGTAAGTTGCTCTAGATTGATCGTAGAATCAAGCAGGTTGGAAGAGACCTCCAAGGTCATCCAGTCCAACCTAGCACCCAGCCCCATTTAATCAAACAGACCATGACAGTAAGTGCCTCATCCAGTCTTTTCTTGAACATCTCCAGGGACAGCAACTCCACCACCTCCCTGCCAGCCCATCCCAATGGCAAATCACTCTCTTTGTGAAGAACTTACTCTTAATATCCAGCCTTGTCTTGGTTCTAGTTTGAATTTCCCAGAGACTCAAAATACAGCTAACAGAACCAATACAATAATAGGATGCCTTTCCCTCTTCCCCCTCCAACTTTTGGAAAGAAAGGAATTAGATGTAGAGAGGAAGAGGGTAAAACACCACACCCAAATAAATAGCCTTTGGAAGTTAAAAGGAAAAAAAAACAATAAATAAAAGGTATTTGAGGTAAGGGAATTACAAAGAGCTATAGGGAAGGAAAAAAAAAAAAATATATATATATAAAACCAGGTTGATGGGAAAGGATCAAGATTTGTCTGCCACGTGGTAAAAAAGGGAGCAGCAGGAATAAGGAAGGGAGCAGCAAGCAAGGAGGCAAAAGAAAGAGACCAAAACAAGAAGTTCCTGTGTTTTTACAGGAGGCTAGACAGGAAGTGGGAGTGGGCTGACCACTACACCTGGGGTCAGGTTCAAGATCCACCCCCCCAAGGAGTATTAACCCTTTACAAGCCTCTACCTCCCCTGGCACAACTTGAAACTGTGTCCCCTTGTTCTGTTGCTGATTGCCTGGGAGAAGAGACAAGCCCCCACCTGGGTATAACCTCCCTTCAGGTAGACAGCAGTGAGGTCACCCCTGAGCCTCCTCTTCTGCAGGCTGCACACCCCCAGCTCCCTCAGCCTCTCCTCATAGGGCTGTGCTCCAGCCCCCTCACCAGCTTTATTGCCCTTCTCTGGATATGTTCCAGGACCTCAATATCTCTCCTGAATTGAGGACTCCAGAACTGGACACAGTACTCAAGGTATGGCCTGACCAGTGCTGAGTACGGGGGAAGAATAACCTCCCGTATCCTGCTGGCATACTATACTCCTTACACACGTGAAGAAATTACAATGATCTACAAGGTGCTCCTAAAGTGGACTGAGTGAATAATTTTGCACATTGGTAATTCTAGGGGCCAATCCTCTGGTGAGCATTGTTCCTCATAAATATTTGTCAGAGCTTTCTAGCAAGAAGAATAGCAGGGTAAAACTCATAGACTCAAAGGGAGTTTTAAAGCAACAAGTCTGCCAACCACATCTTTTCTCTAACTTCATGGTCAGAATTATCACTAGATTTGAAATGAAAAAATATTCTAAGACTTAGCAAAGACCTTCAGTTTTCCCATCCTTGTGCTTTAGCCCATCTTACCTTAGGTCAGCTGTTAAAACCTGTAATTCCCTGTCTGTATCACATACATTGATGCAAACAGTCTCACTCAGCACGTAGCAAACACAACAGGTCAATATTTAGGAGGTTTTGTTCTTCATTCAGATTTAACAACTATGATATAGGTGTATCAGTTGGAATATATAGGCATGGTTAGATGGAAAATAGTGCAAAAGCAACACAAAAATCCTTTTGTAATCAGACAATTTGAAACCTAGTTCTTTTAAAACAGAAAACCACTACCATCAGTAAAAAATGTAATTTTCTAGGTGGTATAGATTTTGGTTTGATAAAAATTAAAGAAACAGGTGAATGCACTCTTATGTGTTTCTGTGGCAAGTTCCTCATCCAATATCAGGAAGACATGATCCACCACTTATTTTTCAAGTGTCAGCTTGAGATCTCCATTTCCATGTCTCTCTTCTGGGCATCTCATTCACATAGCTAGGATAATTTGGAGACATTCTTCTTCCAGACAACCACCAGCACGGTTGTTTATCCGTTTACCATTATGACGTACTGTCATCCTCTTACTGAAGAACTTGAAGGAAAATGGTGCTGTTAATGTTTTATGACTTCACAAGTGATAAATGATTCCCTGAAGTAAGAAAAAGGTTTTTCCTGTCTTTCTTTCCAAAGTCTAAATTTTCTTAGCAAACACTGACAATCAAAACTGAAGGTGTTCAAGCTACTAAAAGAAGTCCCAGAGAATCTTCAAACTAGAAAGCATAAGCAAAGGAAATACAGAGATTGTTGCCAGCAGTTTTAGCAAGTCTGTATGTGGCTGTTAAAGCTAAGGGTATAGCTGAAAAGATCACATATGATGACTGCTGAGGACTGTAATATCATATTCAAGTGGCTGTCCTGTAGTGTGTAGCCAACATTTCTTAATTTTGGGGAAAGAATTTAAAATCTCAGTGATCTTCACAGAATATAAGACTAGTTTTTCTATCTAAATTTGACTTCAGGAACTGACTGCATGATTAATTATGTACCCCAAATACTTGCTCCCTAATGAGTTAATATTTTCTCCCAAGTCAGTTCTTTTCTATTTTTGCTTCTGTTTTCTGCTTTCCCTCTAATTTGTCAATATCTTAATTGCATGGAGATGTCCAGAGCTCAATATAGTATTCCAAACAGCACAGAGCAAATGTTGACTATTAGGATATTTCCTCCACTTCACGTAGCATGCACTGTTAGTTTTGCACGTAACTTTGTAAATTCATTTATATGATTATGTGCCATCATTCATTCTTTAAGTTTCTTTCCTATTTCTTCCTAGATTGTTTACTAGTGTTTCAAGTGACTTCTATTTCTACCAAGCTTTTCTTGTTTTAAAATGAATAATTACCAGAACTTTACATTTACTCTTGGTATTATATCCTAAAAGACTTTGCAATGCGTTCACTTTGTTGACCTATGTCAAGTAAATTTTTACATTATGATTTTCTAACTTTATGCATTCCTATTTTTTCTTTAAGAGATTTCAAGGACTACTTAGAGAAATTAGTGACCATAAAAATGATGGTATTATTCTTATCTCTTTTTTCCCAGTATTATCTCTATCAGGAAAACCATTGCTGATTTGAACAGGTAAGTACATGGGTTTTGAACAGCAAATATTCAGTATTAGTGGAAATGCTGTGCTGTTTGCTGTTGTATTAGAGTTTATGTAGAGAGCAGAACCTTTCTGGTCTATCTTTTTCCTCAGTGTGTCTTGCAGTTCTACAGTTACTGCAGTTATGGCATTGAAATGTAGTAATTTGTCAGATCATAGATGACGTACTGCTCCATTTAATAAGTAATAATCATAGAACTGACCAGGTTGGAAGAGGTCTCCAAGATCATCCAGTCCAGCCTAGCACCCAGCCCTAGCCAATCAACTAGACCATGGCACTAAGTGCCTCATCCAGTCTTTTCTTGAACACCTTCAGGGACGGCGACTCCACCACCTCCCTGGGCAGCCCATTATAATGGCAAATCACTCTCTGGCAAGAACTTCCTTCTAACATCCAGCCTATATTTCCCCCAGCACAACTTGAGACTGTGTCCCCTTGTTCTGTTGCTGGTTGCCTGGGAGAAGAGACCAACCCCCACCTGGCTACATCTTCCCTTCAGGTAATTGTAGACAGCAGTGAGGTCACCCCTGAGCCTCCTTTTCTCCAGGCTAAACAACCTCAGCTCCCTCAGCCTCTCCTCATAGGGTTTGTGTTCCAAACCTTTCACCAGCTTTATTGCCCTTCTCTGGACATGTTCCAGCACCTCAACATCTCTCTTGAATTGAGGGGCCCAGAACTGGACTCAGTACTCAAGGTGTGGCCTGACCAGTACTGAGTACAGGGGAAGAATAACCTCCCTTGTCCTACTGGCCACACTGTTCCTGATGCAGGCCAGGATGCCATTGGCTCTCTTGGCCACTTGGGCACACTGCTGCCTCATCTTCAGCCTACTATCTATCAGTACCCCCAGGTCCCTTTCCTCCTGGCTGCTCTCCAGCCACTCTGTCCCCAGCCTGTAGCGTTGTTTGGGTTTGTTGTGGCCAAAGTGCAGAACCCTGCACTTGGCCTTGTTAAATTTCATCCCATTGGCCTCTGCCCACCCACCCAGCCTGTCTAGGTCCCTCTGCAGGGCTGTCCTGCCTTCCAACAGATGAACACCTGCTCCTAGCCTGGTGTCATCTGCAAAAAACTAATCTTAAAGAACAAATGATGTCTGAAGATACTTTTATTCAAGTCTTTTCAGGAATTTCATTCTGAAGTGTTTACAATTTCTAAGCCATTTTTGCTTCGTTAGTCCATTTTATGCTGAACTTACAGTAAGTATTGTGAAGCAGCAGCAGGAGTATCTGGTGTTTAATGAAAGAACTGCAAATCCATAGGCATGGAGAGAGGTTCATGGTGTATCCTATGATAGCTTTCTTTCAATAGTCAAAATAATTTCTATCTTTATTTTTTTTACTGTGTTTTCTAGCATTTTAATGCTTAATGGAACAACTTTTATCCTTCTAACAGTGACTAATCTGAAGAACATGGAATGGTCTTTTTTGTATATATGTACTTATATATGTACTAATACACATCTATATCAGGGTAGCTGAAATCATCTCACAGTGTCAGGTAAGTTAGCAGAAACCAAGAAAATTGGATAAGGTTTTTTTTAAATCTCATTCTTTCCTATTGTTATACTTGACTCTAAAAAAAACTTTACTGTTCTCTTCACTCTGGGAATAATTATTAAAAATGTTTTCTGCACTCTTTTGTCTGACTAAACATTGCCAGTGTTGTATTTTTTCCTACCCTTGACTTTCTTTTCTAATCCATTTTGCATACAGTTTTGACCACTACAAATGTTTCTTGCTTCCATCACTTGCAAATTTAATGCTTTTCTGTTTTAAATTGTATATAAATGGAGATCATTTATGTATCACTGTGTGGAAGAAATAATAAAGTGTACATAGAAGCAGAAGAGAAAAACCTGCTGTTGCTGAGATATGTAATTGTGTTTTTTAACTAACTACAGATTTACAATTAATACTAAACTACACAGCAATTTCCCTCAGCCATTCCAAGCAGGATAACAGATAGGGAGTTATTTAAGTTAAATCAGAATAATTATTGTTAAATAGGCTCCATTAGTTAATAAATATAAATCATAACACCACAGATTGTTTTAAAGTGGTCTTCCCAGGGGATTCAGAAAGACTCAATGATGAAAATGAAAAAGAAAAAGGGCTTGGAATGAGTCCCAGGAGAGCACTTCTGAATGCTTTGGGGTTTACCATAATACATTTTATTAAACATGCTGAAGGAACTATAAAGACTTGAGAAATTCTGACAGAAGGAAGGTGACAAGATCTTGCATTATTTTTCAATTTATTTCAGTAGTTGACATTGACTTAGTGAATATCTTCAATGCATTTTTAAATTCTTTATTTTTATATAATAAGACTTACTGGCTATGTTTCATAAGAAATCTTATAAAATAGGTATCTTACAAAATAGGTAAATGGTGAGGGGCCTGGAGCACAGCCCTGTGAGGAGAGGCTGAGGGAGCTGAGGTTGTTTAGTCTGCAGAAGAGGAAGCTCAGGGGTGACCTCATTGCTGTCTGCAACTACCTGAAGGGAAGTTCTAGCCAGGTGGGGGTTGGTCTCTTCCCAGGCAACCAGCAACAGAACAAGGGGACACAGTCACAAGTTGTGCCAGAGAAGGATGTTAGGAGGAAGTTCCTGCCAGAGAGAGTAATTGGCATTGGAATGGGCTGCCCAGGGAGGTGATGGAGTCGCTGTGCCTGGAGGTGTTGAAGCAAAGCCTGGCTGAGGCACTTAGTGCCATGGTATGGTTGATTGGCTAGAGCTGGGTGCTAGGTTGGACTGGATGATCTTGGAGACCTCTTCCAACCTGCTCGATTCTATGATTCTATGATTTATCTGTGAGTTAGATCCTGGTAATTAGCAGCAATAACAAGAATTGCTTATTTTTGTTAGGAATTCAAATTATTGTAATCTCCTGAGACATCTGTTTTTAAAAGAATTGCAGCTTACAATATAATCATTCTTATTTACTTGCTCATAAACTCTTCTACAGCATGTTTTGGAAAAACCTGAAAACAGCATGTTTGCTATCCTAAGATGGAGGACTGAAGCTTCACCTTCTAAAACTTTTGTCTCAGATCAGAACATAAAGATTGTGGTTACCATAAAGGACAAAGAAAAACAGATAAAGACATTTTAAGATGGCTTAGAGGTAAAACTCTATTGTTTACAAAAAACAATTTAAAAATGCAGCTCTCTTGCAAAGTTTCACACTATTGTATCCTGTGAGATATTCAATAGACTTTGCTAACAGTAACAAAAAAATATTGTCCCATTCTATTAAGAACTCATCTGAACAGGCTGAACATTTCACTGATGTTGTCATTTGACAGTAATCAAAAACCATGTTTTTCAGAATTAAAAATTAAATGGATGTCACAGACTTATGTCTCCTATGAAGATTTTTTCCAAGCTCAAAAGAAACAATACTTTTGTATTTTGTTCATACATGGCTGCCATATCATGTTAGAAGTTTATGAAGAGTAGCTTGGAATCATTGCTTGGGATGTAATATTAAGGAATGTACTCATTAACATAATATATACACTTATAACATGAATGTTTAGCACTGTCATGGGCAAGAATGAACAGAAAAGATGCATGCAGTTTCCATATCAGAAGCTATACTGTGTCCCAGCACTGCCACGTGAAGCACTGAGAGCTGTAAGTAAATCATGTCACTCTGCTTGAAACCCCCTCAGTCTGCATGGAAACCAAAGCAAAGAAAAGGTGATATAAATAGAAGGTAAGTATATAATTTAAGAAGAAAAGGAGAAAAAGGATTTACTTATTTCTTTCTAAAATGCATATTTTAGTATCAGGGTAGTTCATCAGCATATATTCCTGCTGTATTGTTGAAGCAAAAATGTAAGCACTTCAAAGAAGTTCTTATTCAGCAGAGAGTGATAGAAGACTAGATACAGGTGCTGAACAAGAAAGTAAGAGAAAAAAAATAAAAGGTTTTAGTTTAAATTAAACCTAACCAAAATTTGTTCATAGAATTGCTTAGGTTTGCAAAAACTTCCAAGAACACTGAGTACACCCATTATCTAACTTTACATTTCATGTGGTTCCTGTATCCATTCTAAATTCAAGAACATGGGCTATTATCTGTATATTAATTTGTAATTCATAATTTTATGTCAGATTTTTTTTTTTTAATTCCTGTCAATGGAAGGAAGAAGAAAGGTCTTTCCTAAATGTAGTCTGCTTTGGGGTACAAGACCTAAGTCAGTAAGAAGAGCAATAAATTCTATGAGAATTTCAGATGGAAAAGATGACATTTGAACCCCTGCTCTCAATGTTTCCCAACACTACACAGGTATTTGGTGAGAGTATCTGAATTCTTCTTTTCTGACAATGAAATAAATAACAAGACTCATTCTATGGCAAATGCATCCTCAATTTCAATGAATTCTTCTCTAAACGCATAGTTGCTCCCACGGCTACAACACTCAAATGATCTCACACCATGGATGTGTAACTCCAGGAGTACACAAAAGGCAGCTGGCACTTAACAACCAGGTAATTTTAAAGTAATTTGTTATTTCTTCTATATGAATTTATATTTCAAAGTGCTTCCATAAACACATCCAAATAGTATTTAACATTCTGCATTTTGTTTACTATGAATTCAAAGGTATCTAGAACATTTAATCCCCACGTTAATACGAACTTGGTAAGACAGTGTTAACGCAGTGCCTCTATCATTTTCCCACAATGGGCAGTAAGTATAAATTATATTTCATTCAACTAAGCCAATTTTCTCCCACTTGTCAACTAGAAATGATATGTCACTATCATAAAATTAAACTTTTTACACTTTCTCTTTGGTGTTGTGCTAGTTTGAAGCAGGCTAGAATGTTTTGGTGAGAAGAACTAGATTATAGGCTGTGAAAGAAAAGCAATGGTGATGTTTACTTTGCTCATAGGCTTGCTGAGATGTATAGGAACAAGAAATAAAAACATAGATAACCACTCTCACCTGGGGCTGCTGCTGGGGAACTGGCTGAGCTGCATCTTACTCTCTAACCTCCCCCTCCAGTTTGGACTAATCCACTTTGCTTCCAAACCCCCTGGCCGAACCTCTGCTCTTCCTTGGGACTGGGGTAAGGTTGAGAGGAGTAGGGAGAAGGTGAATGGGTGGTTGAGAGCCCCTCCTGGGCACTCAGGTTTCTGGGAGGGGAGTTGTGTTTCTGTATTACCTTTTATCTTGTATATTTCTGTCTATAACTGTATATACTGTAAATATCTGCTTGTATATTGTGCTAGCTGTAAATATAAGCTTCATTCATATTTCCAGAGCCGGCTGAGTCTAGTCTGGGTGATTTCTAAAGTGTGGTGGTGGGGGGGAACACCCAAACAATAGCATGTGTTTATTTCATCATTCCACTATTGAGTTGCCTGAATTACAGCATTTCCTGGTACTTATTTGCTTTAATAGCAGTAGCTTTTATATACAGATATGGTTATTGCTTGATTCTTCTTCTTCTTGATGTTTAGAAAACTAAAATATTTGGTCAAGACATCTTTTTGTTTAGAGATGTAAGCAGCATCATTTATCATGGTACAGATATAATTGGGAATTATTGGAAAGCATTAAAAAAAAAATCAGCCAGGTTTCTTACTGGTACACTATGTGGGGCTGTGGAAGCAAAAAAATGTCCATTGTATTGCAAGTAGTGGTATTAATCTGTACTGTCTGTGATGTGATTTACTGTGGTGTTTGTGAAACTTGTGTACACGAGAATACGTAGTATTTTATACATTCCACTTAGTTCCTACTTCATTGAGAGCAAAGATTAAATATTAAGTTGTACATAGCCTGTTTCTAGTTCTTAGAAGAGGTGATACCAGTGCACATCAAATGCTAATCCTCAGAAAAATCCATGCCCTTATGGAGCCAGCCTCATGTAGTTCAGCACTGACTACTGATGCCTTCCCAAGCTTGTAGTCACACATAATTTTACAGAGGTAACACTATGCCTCCTTGATGTGATTGTTATTAAATATGAATTATGATAAGGTAAATAGAAAAAATATTACTCTTTTATTAAACAGTCTTAATATACAGGGTGGTTTGTGCTCAGTTGTGCAAGATTATATACAGGATATGTAAAGTGCATGGGGCAGTGTTAGATAATTTCAAATCATATTAATCAAACCAAGAAATGCAAATATTTTAAACTGGAGTTTTTCTCAGCAATATGCTGGTTGCCCTCTAGGGGTACTCATGAGGCTCTCTCGCTGGTAAATGAGCAGCTAGACAAAACTACAGAAAGAACAGAGAACGTATTACAAGGAGGCTTTCTAGAATATTTACAAATTAATATCTCTAGAACCTTTCCAGGGCTGTGCTTTAGTCCAAAATGTGTTACCAGGTTTAAACACAAAGCAAAGGTGGTGATGGACTGGACCACGTGCTGTTTTTTGGTGAGTTTCTCTCAGCTCATGGAGTCTTGCTTGCCTCTCTCAGTCACCCCAAGGAGTGCAAGCACGCATGCATCTTGCTGCTTGCTCTCTCAGTGCTGACTGTGGTGAGGTCAGCCTAAGTAGATGCTCAAACTGGAGTGACTTATCACTGTCAATAGCTGTAACTGCAAGTGGCAGTAATGCAGCTTACTTGGGGGCACTTGGCTCTCCCAGTCTTGCCCCTTCTGCTTGGTTTATGTTCTTGTTACCTGTTGGTGGGGTTGTTCACACTAAGGCTGGACGTGCTTTTGGGCAACTTTCAGTAAAGTCTTCTTGCCTACAGCGTGGGCAGTTGTGCTTCTCTCTGGTAAACTGAGGCACAGCAGAATTCAGGAAACATAGCTTAAAGCATCAAAACTGGTATTAGACAGCAAGACTTCCAGGTCCCTAAGGCAACAAAGTTTGTTGGATCTACTGCTCCAACAGCAACTGAGAGAAACAGATCCAGTAAACAACTAGAATGACATTTTGCCAGACCTAACTATATTAGGGAGCCTGCCTATATAGAAGGCTACTGAGGAAATACTTTAAAGTGAGTTTTCTGATAAAAATCTAAAAAAACCCTGTGGCACTACTCTGCATGCACAGCACAGGCAAAGGTGAAAACAATCAGAGCAAGGAGAAAACATTCTTGTGTTTTGTTGTTTACTTTTTTCTCCTTTAAACAGAAACTTTAAGAATCATCTCTCATGTATTCAGCCATTATCTAAATTATCCTAAATATGATTTCCCATCTCTCAGGTAGTGTAGGCACAGGTAGATAAACCACAGAAATAATCTCACAGTATTTCCACTTCAAGCTCTGTTGTAGGGAATGTACATTGGAATGTACATCTATTCTTTCCAGAATTATATCTCAGGTAACAGGCCCAGATCAAAGCCTCCTAAATCAGTGCTCTCCTAAAACAAACAATGAACACTGTTTGCTCTGATTTCTGATTTAAGAAGTCCATGAGTATCTTCATTTTCCATTTAATTGCAGTTTGTACTCAGAACAAGTTCTCAGTTAGGAAATGACTTTTTTTTTTTTTTTTTTTTTTTTGCTGTGAGAGGTGACAAAACACTGGAACTGGCTGCCCAGGAGTGTTGTGGAGTCTCCCTCTCTGGAGATACTCCAAACCCACCTGGACGCATTCCTGTGTGATTTGGTATAGGTGAACCTGCTCTGGCAGGTGGGTTAGACTAGGTGAGCTCTCAAGGTCTCTTCCAGCCCCTGACATTCTGTGAATCTGTGAAATGTCTTCATCACTTTCATATGTCATTATGTACAGGCCAACAAATAAACCTAAAGAGAAACCTAAAATAGATTTAGTTTATATTTTTATCACTAGAATATGGGAAAAATATACCCAAAACACAGCAAATTTGGCCTAAAAATATCAAAGGTTTACTAAATACATTATTCCTTCTTGGCTGGTACAGCTTTTTCCTTCATCAGTCCCCTGGTTTATTGACTTATTTGACTTTGTTCCTGAGAAGCCAATAAAAACCACTAGAAACTCCTAAGATTGTTTTTTGAAGACAAAAATAAGTTCAACAACCTCCAGCTTGAACTAGGCTTGTTCAGCAGTAGTTTTTTGTATGAAGCCACACATCCAACTTCCTTCCAAATGGCCTAAAGTGATCTAAGGGGTTATTTTAAGCTCTGTGTTTATATATTGAAAAGCAGAACTTTTAAGTTTCCTAGGGATGAGAAAGGGAGCTTGCAATTCTTCTATGTATTTTATATGATGTAATAATACTTACATGCAAAATTTTCATGCTTAATAAGCTTTACATGCATGCATAAATGTATCTTAAAACAAACTGGTGATAATGGTTTGCTCTTCCAATTTTATCTTCTTTGACATCTATTTCATTTTCTTCTGGACTATTGAGTAATCAAAAAGATAATACGAAATATCCTCTCTGCAGTGACATGACTAGCATCTCTCTGTCATAGTTCAACCCCATCAGGCAACTAAGATCCACTCTCCACTCCTGCCCAGTGGGATAGATTCAGAACAAAAAAAATGTCAAAAGTTGTGGGTTGAGACAAAGACAGCTTACAGGTAAAGCAATAGCTTCAAATGGAAGCAAAATTCATTCACCATTTCCCAGTTGCAGGCAGTTGTTCAGCCATCTCCAGGAAAGCAATACTCCATCATATGTAATGCAAGACTGTGCTGTAAACTTGATGTGCTTGCACTTAGTCTACTACTACTCCATGTCTGACATATGAGCATCTGTAGGCCTGCATCATGTGTCAGAACCACTCTAGCATTAGAAGCTTGGCAAAGAGTCTGTATTTTCCTCCAAGATCCAAATCCAAGCAAAAATAATGTCTGTCTACCTTCCTGAGACTCTAAGAAGACTTGAAACTAAAGAACATCCAACATAGCCTATTAAGGCCTGGTCCTCCCCTTACCAACCCTGGTCAGCAAGGGGTGAGAGGCTGCAGTGTCAATGGTCAATTAATTCCCTTACAGTAAATGAAGGCGAAGTGACAACAAATGGCTAATGAACTGGGTTTATTAGATTGAACCAGAGCAGAGGCAAAACGGGAGCGAAAGGCAGTGGAGAAAATATCGCAGTATCACAGTATCACAGTATTATCAGGGTTGGAAGAGACCTCACAGATCATCAAGTCCAACCCTTTATCACAGACTTGCAAACTGAGCATCCAAACCTCGAGGCTGGTACCTTGCTCACAGCACCTCCATCTGTTGTCGTAGGCTATGTTTAGTGCCTAAGTTTTGTTTTGAGAGGTATTTGCAGCACTCCTTGGTCAGATTCTCTGCTGTAAACAGCAGGGGGAAATGCAGGAGGAGGCAATGTCTTTACTGTGGGTGCTGACAGTCAGAAACACAGAGTGAAAAGATGCAGCCTTTGCAGACAGGTAAGATTGTCTGCCTGGCACAAACTGTGAGGAGCTGCTCCTCTTCCATGCTTCCCCAGTGGCCTGGAGGACAGCAGTCATGTCAGTGCAGGGAGGGAGACCAAATGATGCCCTGTGAAATTTCTTAGGGTGAAATGAAGAGGAAGCAATGCAGGTTTGGCAATTTATGACACATCACAGAATCAGTCAGGCTTGGAAGGGACCGCAAGGAGCAGCCAGCTCCAACCCCCCCGCCATGCCCAGGGACACCCCACCCCAGAGCAGGCTGCACACAGCCTCAGCCAGCCTGGCCTCAAACACCTCCAGCCATAGGGCCTCAACCACCTCCCTGGGCAACCCACTCCAGCCTCCCACCACTCTCTCGCTCAACAACTTCCTCCTCACCCCCACTCTGACTCTCCCCACCTCCAGCTCCGCTCCATTCCCCATTGTATCAAAGAGAAGGGTTATCCCCATTTCCCTGGCTTGAAATGGTGGCATTGTCACAGGAGCAGTTCAGTTTCTTGACGGTGTTGGGCAGCAGGGCCATGCTATGTGGTTTTCTCCAGGCTGCGGGCAGCGCAAAGCAGGGCTGTGATGAGTGGCTTATATCCCGAATGTAAGCCAAGCGGAGTGGCTAAGCAGGGCTATGACACATAGCTTTTCTCCAGAATGCAGGCAGCTGGAGAGGGAGCCCAACAGCACAGGGCGAGTGGAGTGGCAAGGACACATGGCAGTGCCATGTGGCAACCACTGCTGCTTGTCACTGCTGCATGCAGGGGTGTGGGGCTGAGCGGAGCAGCTGGGACAGCAGGGCTTCCTCCAGCCCGTGCCCAATCTTGCTTCCCCAGAAGTCTCCCATCTCCCGTCCTCTCTCCATGCCCCACAGGGCAGGCACAGGCCAGGGCAGTGACCTCCAGGCTGCAGGGTGCCATGTGCACACCAGCCCTTCAGTAGCACTGTTTGAGGCAAGGCGAACACTGGATGTCTCACAAAGGCCAAATTTTGTTAGTCACACATGTTATGCATAAATATTTACAGTGTATGTCAGGAAGATGTTATATGTATTTATATCCTCCTATATATATCTACTCATTTTGGGTGTAAACACCTCCGTGTGTACATATACACAATCCAAAACCTCATAGCTGTCTTTATATAGTCACCTCTCTGGGTCATGGAGAGAATTGAAAATCTCACACACTATGCTAGATGGGTTGAATCTGACATTTCTACTGGCTGTGCAAAATAAACCTCAAATATTCTTGATAAAATACAAATATTCTGCCTAGGCTTCAAAATAACACGACCAGGCCAGTCTATAAAATAGAATCACAGAAAATCACAGAAACATTACAGTTGGAAAGGACCTCCAGGCTAATCAAATCCAGCCATTATCCCTACCACTCTACAATGTTCACCCTTAAACCATACCCTCAAGTCATCCAAATGATTGTTAAACACACCCAGGGTTGGTGACTCAACCACGTCCCTGGGCAGCCCATTCCAGTGCCTGACCACTCTTGCTGTGAAAAAATGTTTCCCAATGTGCAGTCTAAACTTACCCAGTCATAGCTTGAGGCCATTCCCTCTTGTTCTGTCACTATTTACCTGTAAGAAAAGACCATCAGCAGCCTTTCCACAACGTCCTTCCAGGTAGCTGTAGGCAGCTATGAGGTCTCCCCTCAGCCTTCTCATCTTCAAACTAAACAGCCCCAGCTCCCTCAGTCATTCTTCATAAGATTTATTTTCCAGGCCCTTCACAAGCTTTATTGTCCTCCTCTGCATTTGCTCCAGCACCTCCACATCTTTCTTGTACTGAGGTGCCCAAAACTGAACACAGTACTTGAGGTGTGGCCTCACCAGAGCCGAGTACCAGGGGACAATCGCCTCCCTATCCCTGCTGGACACAGCATTTCTAATCCAAGCCAGGATGCTGTTGGCTTTCTTTGCCACCTGGGCACACTGCTTGCTCTTCCTAAGTTGTTTGTCTATTACAACCCCCAGATCCCTTTCTACCAGACAGCTCTCCAGCCACACTTCCTGAAGTCTGTAGCATTGCTTGGGATTGTTGTGACCCAAGTGCAGGAGCTGGCATTTGGCCTTATTGAAGCTCATGCCATTGATATTGGCCCATCAATCCAATCTATCTCTAGAGCCTCCCTACCCTCCTATGGATCAACACTGCCACCCAACTTAGTGTCATCTGTGAACTTACTGATGACATACTCTCTGTCTTCATCAAGGTCATCAATAAAGATGTTAAACAGGAGTGGTGCCAACACTGAGCCCAGGGGGATATCACTTGTGACCAGCCAGCCACCAGCTGAATTTAACTCCATTGACCACCACACTTTGGGCCCTTTCATCTAGCCAGTGCTTTATCCAGCAGAACTGTGCTCATCCAAACCATAAGGAGTCAGTTTGGCCCTGAGAATTCTGTGGAGAAGACTGTCAAAGATGTTTTGGACATCTAGGTAGGCAACATCCACAGCCTTTCCCTCATCCAGTAGCCAAGTCATCTTGTCAGGACGTGACCTTCATGAGTCAGTGCTGACTGGGCCTGATCCCTGGTTGTTCTCTATATGGCATGTAGTAGCCCTCAAGATAACCTACTCTGTGACCTTCTCTGGTACTGAGGTCAGACTAACAGGCCTATAGTTTCTTGGATCCTCCTTTCTCCCTTTCTTGTAGATAGGTGTTATATTTGCTACCCTCCAGTCCATTGGCATCTCTTCTGTTAGCCAGGACTTCAGGTAAAGAATGGAGAGTGGCTTGGCAAGCACATCTGCCAGCTCCTCCAGCATCCTTGGGTGTAGCCCATCTGGCCCCATAGGCTTGTGTGGGTCTCGTTGGCTTAGCAGATCTCTGAATAAAATGAGATTTATAGAGATCTGGACATAAGACAAGAATGCACACTTGCAGCCCAGAAGGCCAGTTGCATTTTGGGCTGCATGCAGAGGTGGGTGACCAGTGGATTGAGAGAGGTGATTCTGCCACCCTGGTCTGCTCTGGTGATACTTCATCCAGAGCACTGTGTCCAGGTCTAGAGCCTTCAACACAAGAAGGATATGGCCCTGATGGAAAGGATCCAGAGAAAGACCACAGAAATTATTTGAGTTCTGGAACACCTTTTCTATGAGGACAGGTTGAGAGTATTGAGGTTGTTCAACCTGCAGAAGAGAAGGCTCTGGGAAGACCTTATAGCAGCCTTCCAGTACCTGAATGGAAGGTATGCTGGGGAGGGATTGTTCACAAAGACATGTAGCACTAGGTTAAGGGGTAATGGTTTTAAACTAGAGCAGAGTGGATTTATAGAGTGGTGGAACACTGGAAGGAATTGCCCAGGGAGGTCAGGCTTGAGTGCACTCTGAACAACCTTGTCCAGTTGAGGATGTCTCTGCTTACTGCAGAGGGGTTGGACTAGATGACCTCTGGATGTTCTTTCCAACCCAGTGAATTCTAGGATTCTGTATTCTTTTCTTTATGTAGGTTCATTTGAAGTAAGTGTGGAGAGGAAGGTCATTAAGTGACAAGTCCAAGCTGGATGATTTGAGTGGGGTGAAGAGGATGTACAGGAGGTAATTTGTGCTTGCCCATGTAGGCGGGTATAGCAACTCTCTATTAGTCCCTCATTAGTGATGACTAACCAGCTTCCAGAAGTGTGTGTTGTTTTTTGTTTGGTTGGTTGTTTTTTCAGTGGTCCAAGTCTCATAGATGAGAGTAACTATAATGTTTACTACAGAAAAAAAGCTTGTCAACCTCTGCTGTTTTGATTAAAACAGCAAGCACCTGTAGCAATGAATCCCATTTAGCTACATTTTCTGCCCTAACTGCTGAGTTTCTCCTGGGAGAAGGTTGACCTGTTGCCTTCTAGAATTGCCTGTCACAGAGGAAGTACTCAAGTATAGCAGTCTCTATGATTTAGAGATCTAAAGAGTAAAGTTATATCTGATCACTTCTATGACTGGCCAAAGTGGAGAGACGACTTGTGCCCTTCTAAACCCTTCCTATTTGTTTTGGAGCAGTGGGCAGCAAGGATACTGAAGGAGTTAGAAATGTAGAAAATAAAAACAAGGGAAAATATGATTGGTGTTCAACTGTGTTGAAGTATGGAGATGAAACTGTTCTCATCATGTCTCATAGATAAAGAGAGCAGCAATGGAAATGAACTATGGCAAAGTAGATATAAGATAGATACCTAGATAAAAGCACTAATAAGGCACTGCACTAGGTCTCTGGAGGTTTCTTGCTATTGGTAAGTAGGCACCTAGGAGGAATAACACAATTTCCTTTGGTTTTGTATGGAGATGTGATCTCTCAGGGCCTTCCCAGTCCTCTTTTCAAAACTTCATGGGTATGAATACTGCATAGCCATAGAAATCTACCCTCAAACTCATACATTGTATATCATAGTTGATAGTTTAGCATTTGTTCTGTATTCCGTGTTTGATATTTTAGGATCACAGGATGTTAGGGCTTGGAAGGGACCCAAAGAGATCATTGAGTCCAACCCCCTGCAGGAGCAGGACAATACTATCTAACACAGATCACAGAGGAACACATCCAGACAGGCCTTGAAAGTCTCCAGAGAAGGAGGCTCCATGACCAAACTGGGGAGCCTGTTTCAGTGCTCTGTGACCCTTACAGTAAAGAAATTCCCCTTCGTGTTGAAGCAGAACCTCTTTTGCTGCAACTTACACCTGTTGCTCCTGTTGCACAGGGAGCAAGTGAGCAGAGCCTGTCCCCCTGCTCCTGACCAGCCTTCAGATACTTATGAACATTTATCCAATCCCCTCTAAGTCTTCTTTTCTCCAGACTAAAAAAGCCACAGGTCTCTCAGCCTCTTCTCATAAGTCATGCCCTCCTGTGCCCTAATCATCCTCGTAGCCCTCTGGTGGACCCTCTCCAGCAGATCCCTGTCCCTCGTAAACTGTGGAGCCCAAAACTGAACACAGCGTTCAAGATGAGGTCTCACCAAGGCAGAGTAGAGGGAGAGGAGAACCTCCCTTGATCTGCTGGACACACTCTTCCTACTACACCCCAGGATCCCACTGGCCTTCTTGGCCACAAGGGCACATTGCTGTGCCATGGTTAACTTGTTATGCACCAGGAGCCCCAGGTCACTCTCCACAGGACTGCTTTTCAGCAGATCACTCCCAGCCTGTGCTGGTGGAGTTTGTTATTCCTCCCCAGATGCAGGACTTTGCACTTGTCCTTGTTGAACCTGATTTGGTTCCTCTGTGCCCAGCTCTCCAGTCTCTCCAGGTCTCACTGAATGGCCTCACAGCCTTCAGCTGTATCAGCCAAGCCTCCCAGCTTGGTGTCATCAGCAAACTTGCTGAGCAGACACTCTGTGCCCTCATCAATTTCACTGATGAAGATGTTGAACAGGACCAGCCCCAGCACTGATCCCTGGGGGACAGCACTAGTCACAGCTCTCCAGCTGGACCTGGCACCATTGATCACCACCCTCTGAACTCTATCTTGCAACCAGTCCCTAACCCACCTCACTGTCCACTCTTCCATCCCACACTTCCTCAGCTTGCTCACTGTAATGTCATGGGAGATGGTGGCAAAGACCTCCTAAGGTATTTTATATTTTACTGTCGATATTTTACTGTCAATAAAATAATCTCTTGCTTATACCTTCAAACACAAATGTGATACTTGATTGGTTAAATCACTCTGTACTTGAGCATAATGGCATTATATTTATGTCTCTGCTTATATACAACATGAATTTTAATTCTAAACTATCAGCTTATATAAACAGGAATATTCTTCCAAACCTGACAAGAAAATTTAAGTTTAGATATTTAATGCAATGACCATTTGGTCATTGGTACTTTAATTTAGTCACAGATCTTACATTAATTCATGACACGTGTTTTTGTATCAAGAACGTGCATGCCACTAACAGCTTCTTTCAGAGCTTATGAAAAGGTGGGATTGCTGTTGTACTATTCCAGTTTTTACAAAAGTGAAGTTAAAGGGAATTACAGAACTCACAGTCGTGATCTAGAACCATAATTTGGTCTTCATTAATAGGAAAAGTGTGGAATTAAAGTGTAATATGTGTCTTAAAGAAGCCAGTATTTGTGTAGTGAAAAGCAAGAATGCTTACTTACAGATACAGCAGAAATCTGATTCCCGGTATTGCTCAAGATACGGTGGGCAAGTGTTCGAAAAACTTTAGGAATAGATTACTCATATACTAGAGCACAGCCATTTGGGGCCAACAACAGGAATGAAGGGCAGACAAATTGCCTAGAATAAAGATATTTTTTTTGTCTCATGTTTTTCTTGAAGAGTAGTCAGTAGCACATAGTGACAGATAATACACCAGGCAAATACATCCAGTTTCCTTGGCATGCCTTCCATTACTAAATTACTGACTATTTTGAGCTGGAGTCTCTGTCTAGACTGTCAGCTTCTGCAGTTGTGGCGGACTTGTCTTTTAGCAGTGTTCCTCACCTTTCAGAAGCCACTTAAACTTTTGATCTCCTGTGACAAGGAATTCCCCTGTTTTGTAACATGTGGTGTAAAAAAACCCATTTCTTCTCTTTGCTGTCTGCTTATTTCATTGGCAGCTCTACAATGGCTATGTCTTGTGCTTATCAGAAGTATGGAATAACTTATTCAACACCTTCATGGCTTTCAGGATGATCAAATTCTCAAGTCTAAATTTGGCCATCTTTTCCTTGTTCTATTCTATATTGTTTCTCATCTCATAGGAATTATGGATCTTCTGCCTCCTCTGTATCTCTAGTTCTTATATGGCTATTTTGAAACTGTATTACTGAAGCTGTGTGAAGTATTCAAGATATGGCTGCTGAATGCATTTGTTTAGTGGTATAATTATGATCTCCTGTTTTCAGTTTCTTTCCTAATTAATTACATTTGCCATTTAACTCTAAATGAATGTTCAGAGTGTAGTTTTAGTGGCTGATCTGTATGCAGCTTTCTGGAGTGGTAACAGCTGATTTAGAGCCTGACAGAATCCAGGCATAAATAAAATAACATTTTTATCCATCTACATTACCTTTATTGACAGAGTTTTACTCAGTACTGTAAGAACCTTCTGTTTTCTTCAACCACTGTTCTGAATAATTATGTAGTGCAGGAAGAATGAGTACTGAAATCCAAAATCCTTGGCTAATGAAATGGACATGAGGAAATCAGTCCTACTTAGATAAATTCAAGCAAGAAGATTTCATTTACATTTGAACCAACTCTGCCACAGGGTCAAGAGAAGCATATTTTAGACCTACATCTTTAACCATTCCTGTGTACTATGTCAGACATGGATTGAACAAGGGCTCTAATCTATATACATTAAAAGAGTTACTTTTTTAAAGTTTTATGTATGTTGTGTATGTGTCACCTTAGCAATGAAAGACCAATATGGACACCTACTATGGAACTGGTAATCAAATACAGAAGACTGAATGACATATTCATTTGATATGTCTTTGCAATTAGTTTGCCTGTTATTCTCAGTATTATGCCCAGCTAAAGCTACACTTTGCATTGTAAACTGCCAATATTCTATTTGTATCAATACTGTACTGATATGTACAGCTTTAAATTACAGAACAGAAATACTGAGAATATTATAGCTAAGGAAACAGAGATAAGGTTTCAGCTAATTTGTATTTTACCATTTCCTGTCATCTGACCCAGCCCTTGCTGCTCTGATAGTCATTGAATAAAAGCAGTGGTGTTTTTTTCCTCTGACTATAGAATTGTGTATACATGTGGGATTTTTCAAGTTATATTTGTGTACTTCACCAGACACAGAAATTACCATCAGCTTTCTTTGGGTCTCTTCCAAGTGGAACTACATGTTAGCACAGCGAATATCAGCAAAGTGTAAAATGGACAAAATCCATGTATGTTGATGAGAAAGTACTAATTCCTGAGAGGATCTGAAGCACAGTCAGCAGAATTTGGTGTGTTTTGGGTTTGTTTTTGTTTTTGTTTTTGGTTTTTTTTTAATAGGTTGCTGAGAAAGAGAAGTGGTGAAAACAGAAAGTTTTACAATGTGAGCTATTATGATGGTTACATTTAGGTTACCAATTTCAAAGGGAAAGAAAAAAGAAAAAAAAAAGTTGTTTCATCAGAAATTCCAAAATTTCCAGCAACGAAAGGACAGGTATGTAGAGTAACTTAGGACACAGCATACACATAACGTAACGTGAACAGTCTTCAAAGCAGCTACCACTCTAACTGGCACCTGGAAGAACCCTGAGACAGTCTCAGCAGGAAGGCCAATGGACAAATAGCTCGTGAAGATTAAGCTTCATTCACACTTTTATGCATAGTCTTCCTAAGCAAAGGGGGAAGCATGTCAAGGTGTTAACAAATCTGTATTTGTTCCACTGACAGCAGTAGTAAAGAGGAAAGAATACACCTCAGATTAAAGAAACATTACTGAGATCTGCCCTGTTCTACTTGTTTGCACCAAAGTTGCAGAAATCAGTGTGTTAACTCTAGCTTCTGATGAAAGGGTTTAGCTGATAGATATTGTTTGGGAGGCAGCAATACGCAGAAGCATCCAGTATGTTGTTGTTCTACCAGATGAGCACAGAAGACAAGAGAGAGACTATTTTTTTTCCCTTATGTTATTATCAAACAGAGACAAAGTACAAACTTCTCCATTTCACAACTTCTCAAGCTTTCAAGGGTGTGTTTTTTTCTTTCACCCTGGAAAGTGAATTAAACTCTTCAATTTTCTTATGTGAAATTATAATTTTGAGTTATCACAGTATCACAGTATCACAGTATCACCAAGGTTGGAAGAGACCTCACAGATCAAGTCCAACCCTTTACCACAGAGCTCAAGGCTAGACCATGGCACCAAGTGCCACGTCCAACCTTTCCTTGAAGTGCCCCAGGGACGACGACTCCACCACCTCCCCAGGCAGCCCATTCCAGTAGCCAATGACTCTCTCAGTGAAGAACTTTCTCCTCACCTCGAGCCTAAATTTCCCCTGGTGCAGCCTGAGGCTGTGTCCTCTTGTTCTGGTGCTGGCCACCTGAGAGAAGAGAGCAACCTCCTCCTGGCCACAACCACCCTTCAGGTAGTTGTAGACAGCAATAAGGTCACCCCTTATTCACTTCCATACTCATGAATTTGTGTGGTTTGAAGATACTCAAGATACTCCTTGGTCTTTCTGAGAGCTTTAGTTTTAGTTGTATTTGATTTGTCTGTAAACATGATATGTGACAGTTTCACAGCCTTTCAGACAATATTGCATTTGAAACATGTCCAGCAGTTTGGATAAGTATTGTTTGATGTTGAGTGTTACACTTACATCTCATCACATATATAGAGCAGATCTGATGTTCACCCTGACAATATCTACAGAGTAGTTTGTTTACAATGTTCCAATAAGTATTTATACCTACAATAAGGACAAATTCTTTTGTCTGTGTGTAAATACTGATGACTAAGTTTTCCATGTACTAGCTTGGGTTTGAAAACTACTCCCTTATTCCAGCATTATTCTTAAAGCTAAATACTTGGTATTTACATATCACCCATGAAACAGTTTCAAATACATAAAGTGTATGCAGTATTTTTATAACACAAGCTGAAACGTTAAATGCTATCATTTGTTCTTGAGAGTTAGAAACATTGGTTTAGTTTTGTCATACTGTAATTCATGTAATTAACCCCAAATTTTAATGTATTTCTACTATGATAGTTCTTATCTACATATAGTTAATTCATATGCCTATCACTTTTTATCAGATACACGGTTATATTTGCTAAATTATATTTATATCACAATTTTTAATTACATACTGGAATTAGTAGCAATTACAGGTATCAAGAAGAGCACTGCAGTATAAGCACACAGTAACTCAAAGTAATTGTACCTTATTTACAATACTCTCACCTTAAAGTGTAATCACACTTCCAATCTGCTTTCCTAAAGAAATAATGATTACTCGGTCACACTTTTGCTTTGTCAGCTGTGAATCCAGCTCTGCCTCCAATAACTTTGGAACGTGTTTCCTTAATGTCTCAGTCATGCTAAAAAGAATTTCAAATATTATTTTGGATACGTCCACATGTTTCATGAGAATCAATATTCACAAAGAAAAGAGTTCTGACCAGAATACTCTCAGCCATTGTGTGCTCTGCAACCTGGTTATCTGTCACTTAGTATGCACAAAGTTCCATCCACTGGTTCCATCCATTACAGAATCACAGAATCACAGAATCAATCATGTTGGAAAAGACCTTTGAGATCATCAAGTCCAAGGTCTTTTCCAACTTGACTGATTCTGTGATAAAACATGAGGAAGGCAGAAGCTGATGGCATTGCAAGGTTCAGGGCACCAAAGGAAAAGCAATTCACAGAGCAATGTTCAAGCAAGGCAATTTAAACTATTATCTTTTTAATTTATTTTTTTTTAATACCAAGTTAGGTGGCTGGAGCAAAGATACACTTCTTTCCTTGCTTTACTTCTTTTTTCTCTTGCAAAGTGCTTACTCAGGCTTTTTTAACCTTTAGGTTTGCAGATTTCCCCTAACTGACAGTAGTTTTAAGGTCTAGATAGGACTAGGAGGGACAGAAGAGGCATAAATACAAAACTGTACTTTTGTTTTTATTTGTCAAGTGTAGGTGTGAGGAGAAATTTTAGGGTATATGCATGTTTTATTCCTTGTTTCTACTGTTTTGTGCAGCGACTAGCCTTATTTCATGTACACAAGTGGGAACTCTCATTCTCAAATAGTTCAGAAAGAGATGACACAGATCAACAATTCTAACATGTTATAAGGGTCCTTCTTCAGAAAATTGCTCATCCAGTGTGTGTCATAGTGTCTCCAAGTCACAGCAAAAGGGCTGGGTATAGAACGGATTGTAGTTATCACAGAATAGGATAGACAATTAATGAAGAGTTACATGGCATTTAAAATGAGTTTCATTCTAATCTTTCTTAACCTTTGCTCTTTCTGTAAGAAGTGTCCTCAGAGGAGCATTCCCCAGCTCACAAGCGAAAAAAGGATACTGCAGTGTAACGGTTTTCATTTTTCAGTAAAGTCTGGGTTATTGTGATTCATTTGGAGTTTGATCCTGTGATATTTTATCTCAGCATTATATGACATCATTAAAGACATCTTATATTGTTTTTGCCTATGGTTAGAAATTATGTCTGCTTAATCAATTCCATTATGCATTCAACCATCCATGACACATCAAAGGCTAATAAGATTTTTTTAAAACTTTGCTTGCTTAAAATGATTTCCCTCCAGATCAAGATGCAGAGCACAAAATATTAATCAGTTTAAATAAATATCAAGACTACCCAAATAATATGAATAATTGGCACAGTGCAGTGCCTACTGCCCAGTTCCCAACAGCTGGTCACACTGGCACATGGCACCATCTCAACAGTCTTTGAGATAATGACTTTGGCATCTGCCGATGAGCGTTTGCTACTGCCCACAGAATTTACAACTCACAAGTGGGAAACAGAGGCTCCAACAGAACTTTTTAATGCAAGGTCTTTGAAATTTATTAATGTAATGCAAACACAAGCCTTCCAACCCATTAAATTGTTGATGTTATGCGAATCCACTCTGGAATTGCAGATCCTCATTAACATTATTTGCATGTTAATCTGCATCTTTTTAATTAGTGATATTATTTATGCACATAATTTTCGCCTACTGGTGCCAAGGCTGAAGCGCATTAATTAATCTACTGAGATGCCAAACTGTTTATTTTCTCCCGTACTTTTATTTGTTTACATGGTGTTTTGGATTCAGGGAAAATAAAAAAGAGCCTCAAGAATAAAAGCAGAAAGACAAGATTAACTAAAAGCTCTTTTTGTTTTCATAATTTAAATTGTAATATTAGCCAAATGTTGTGTTTCTTCCCTCAGAGATCGGTTATTCAGTTACATTACCTTGATGTATTATTAAAATTTATAATGGACTCTGGAGGCTTCTTTTAGTTCTCTCCTTCATTTACAGAATATACTCAATGTTATTTTAATCTTCCTACAACGCTTCCATGCATAGGCAATGATCAGTTCTCCCTTGCGAGTCTCCAGTGCTGCTCCACTTTGCACAACCGATAAACATTTAAATAAGCCTTTTCAAAAAAGAATAGCATACTAAAATTATTAACCCATTAATGGAGTTAGGAATTGCCTGACAATTCAGCTTCCTTCAAACTAGGTCAATTGTAGCATTTATCTGATCAACAGCACTGAGTTGGTCTTAACTCCCAAATATGCCTTACATAGGCAAGTTTAGAAAACGCTGCCTTCAACACTACCTTTACCTTGCCTGCATACTTATGTATTACACTTGCTGGCCTCCCTTCCTTCCTTCCTTCCTTCCTTCCTTCCTTCCTTCCTTCCTTCCTTCCTTCCTTCCTTCCTTCCTTCCTTCCTTCCTTCCTTCCTTCCTTCCTTCCTTCCTTCCCTTCTTTCTTTCCTCTCTTTCTCTGTCTTTCTTCACTCTCGTACACACACATTCACATGCCAAAACAGTTTTCTGTACCTAAAAGTAGTATTGCAGTATTGTCTCTTTTGTTGGATCCTTTCAGGGAAGAAATGAGTGACAGTTGCCTATGGAATGGTAGAAATGTCTTCTCTCCACTTGCAAAAAGCTCTTGTTTTCTAATCCTGAAAGAGCTGTGTGCCTTCAGATTTTAAAATTGGTTGGTGTATATGAGCAAAATTCTTCCTGGGTCATGTTTTTACCCTTGCCCAGATTGGGCTTTGGACCATACGATGCTGAAAGGAAACATCAGATTTAAAGGCATTGAGGGACTATCTGTGTAACAGGTTGAAAGTAAAAGATGGTAGCTGTTAGGGACTCTGTATAGGCTTGAAATGTAAGAATAAATCCTTAGAGACAGGGATTAGTGGTAGAGGACAAAAGAAGCACTCAGATATGGAAAGTACATTAAATTAATCACAGAGCTATCATTTTCAAACGTGAAGCTTAGGTTTAGATGCATGAATGTTGCATAAAACTTCATGTACTATATGCAACATTTTCTGTGACTGGAAGATATTACCATTGTTGTTATTATTATTATTATTATTATTGTCATTATTATTATTATTATTGTCATTCTACTTTTTGTAGTGGTGTGGATACATTCAGATCCCAGTGTCTTCTTGGAAAGGACAGTTGTACAGGACTTGTGGGTCTAGGTGATTATGGGAAGCCTGATAATTTAGAGATTCTCAACCTCATCCTTTCACCCTAGTTGTGTTAGAAGACTAAGTTAGTTTAATAGTCAGCTGGTCATATTGATGCTACTTGCCCAGGAGTGATGTGGAGTGTATTTTTATTATTTTCCACTGTTAGAGAAGTAGGAAACACTTAGGATAGAATCAAGTCAGCCAATGTTTTTTCCCAATTGTGTCTTCTAATAATTTAGGCTAACATCATGATTTTTGACAGCAACCACTGTTGAATCCCTTAGACTAAGTCTGGAGAATAATAAAGCCAGCAAATAGCCTATTTCTGCATCTTTTTATTTAATGAGTGGCATGTTTTGAAAACTACCATTTAAATGGTTGTTTATCTATATTAAGTACTAAATGTACTCTATAATTTCCTCAGCAGAAAAAAAAAATTGCAATCTTATATTTCATTCTCGAGAAATACAAGTTGACCTTGAAATTAAAGTCTCTCATAATTCTTTGAGAAAATAGGGCAGAACTAAAGTTGTATATGCAACTTTTTATTTCCCCATTATCAGCTAAATATTTATATTTTGTTGACATTTTTCTTAATGAAATGTCAATATAAACCTATCTGCATTACACCAGCAGAGGACAACACAGTAATGAGAGCATAAGATGTTGTACAACTTGAAGAGAGAGTATTGTCTGTGATGTCTTCCTATGTAAGAATTCATGAACTGGCAAGTGAACTGCTCAACATATCCACTAACATGACAAAATCCCCTTTATTGTAAAGACCCTATAAGAAAGAAGTTTCTGTATTACTTTTGGCATTGGTTGTAAAAACCTGTCTTTTCAACATTTTAGATTTGCTATAGTAATTTAATGCCACAAAAGGTGGTGGATTTTTTTTGCCATTTTTCATTTTAAAATCCAGGGTTTAAAAAGAAACTACAAAAGTTATCAACAGTTTACAAACATTACCCAAGGAAACTAAATAGTAAATCTGTGAAATTACAAAACAGTAATGTATCACTAACTAAGCTGAGAAATTGCATAGATACTTATAGTCACTCCTTAAAAATCTGGTCTTAGTTGAATTCACTCCAGGTCACACATAGAATTCACATCCCTAGACTTCTACCTTTGCTTCGTTATAACATTTATGCCTGTTTGGCATTAGGTGTGGTCATAACACGATCAAATTATTTGGCTACTTAACGTTATTCAAATGAGAAATCTTAGCTGGATTGTTAGTCTCAAATACTTTCATAAAATGCCTGGAGAAGAGGAGGCTCAGGGGTGACCTCATTGCTGTCTACAACTACCTGAAGTGAGTCTGTAGCCAGGTGTGTGTTGGTCTCTTCTGCCAGGCAACCAGCAATAGAACAAGGGGACACAGTCTCAAGTTGTGCCAAGGGAAGTATAGGCTGGATGTTAGGAGGAAGTTCTTCAAAGAGAGAGTGATTTGCCATTGGAATGGGCTGCCCAGGGAGGTGGTGGAGTCACCATCCCTGGAGGTGTTCAAGAAAAGCCTGGATGAGGCACTTGGTGCCATGGTCTAGTTGACTGGCTAGGGCTGGGTGCTAGGTTGGACTGGATGATCTTGGAGATCTCTTCCAACCTGGCTCATTCTGTTTTATGATTCTAAATTAAATTTGTCATTATTTATTGCTCATTATCCGTTAATGAAATACAATTTTTAATAGATATTATTATTCATCAATGTACTCATTTAAGGACATATTTTCAGCCCAAAAGATAGAATCATAGAATCATAGAATGTCAAGGGCTGGAAGGGACCTTGAAAGATCATCTGGGAGACTCCACAACCCCCCTGGGCAGCCTGTTCCAGTGCTCTGTCACCCTCACAGTGAAAGCATTCTTCCTCAGGTTCGCATGGCACCTTCTGTGCCTCAGTGATAGAATCAGTCAGGGTTGGAAGGGACCACAAGGATCATCTAGTTTCAACCCCTCCCCCCCCAAGATCAAGTGTACACACTTGACTGTGTGATTCTATAATTCTATAACATAAACCTTCGGCTTTCACCACAGAGAAAAGTCATTGGTTGCCTTTTATTTTTGTTTGCTTCATTGGTTGTGTATTTTTTATTCTGAAACTGGATGAAAATAGAAGCCACAACTGTGGAACTTATTTTTCTGAATATATGTGCAGTATTCATGTTTCAGGTTCTACTTGTGTGGTGTCGGAACATATCAAACTAAATGTGATTTCCTTTCCTTGCCATGACATAGAAACACAGAAGACCATGACTTCATTTTTGAGGAAAAAAAAAAATCACTATTTTATGATGAAATCTGTCATTTAAAAGAGATTGTGATTCAACTCCTTTTTTTTTTTTTTAAGGAAAATGTATCTAAAACCTTAATGAAAATAAAGATATATTAGAAGTGGCTTTTTTTTTTCTCTGCATAATTTTTCTACAGGCTACTTTAGAATTTTGCATGCTTTTTTTTGTTTTGAGTGAAATTGTTAAGAGTAACTGCTTTCATGTAGACCATGCAGCTTTAATGGTATGATAAGTCTGCACAAAAGGGCTAAATTCTCCCTTTCTAACTTGCATATATGGGAAAAATCAGGCATTTGCCTCTGTGATAAAGGTCCTGGAAGGTTTTGTTCAAGTAGTCTTTCTCTGAAAATTTGTGCCAACTAGCTCCTAAGTCTGAAATCTACACATTATTTTTCTGCTAGGATTCTCCATCCTTAAATCTGACCCTCCTGGCAATCTCTCTTCTACCTTGGATTAGTAGCAATTCCATGTTTTCTGCAGCCCAAAATGTTGAATAATGATTCTATCACATAGACTAGCAATCTTTTCTCCTGCAAACAGATACTTATCATAGAATCATAGAATCATAGAATCAACCAGGTTGGAAGAGACCTAGAAGATCATCAAGTCCAACCTATCCCCCAGCCCTATCCAGTCAACTAGATCATAACACCGAAGAAGTAAGGCCCAAGAGCCCTAGGAAAAAGAGCAAAGTGTGCTTGTTCATTCTGATTAGTGACATCACTTTTAAGCTGTTAATATTGTTTGTTTTCACAGTATCACAGTATCATCAGGGTTGGAAGAGACCTCACAGATCATCAAGTCCAACCCTTTACCACAGAGCTCAAGGCTAGACCATGGCACCAAGTGCCACATCCAATCCTGCCCTGAACAGCTCCAGGGACGGCGACTCCACCACCTCCCCAGGCAGCCCATTCCAGTGTCCAATGACTCTCTCAGTGAAGAACTTTCTCCTCACCTCGAGCTTAAATTTCCCCCATTGCAGCCTGAGGCTGTGTCCTCTTGTTCTGGTGCTGGCCACCTGAGAGAAGAGAGTAACCTCCTCCTGGCCACAACCACCCCTCAGGTAGTTGTAGACAGCAATAAGGTCACCCCTGAGCCTCCTCTTCTCCAGGCTAAACAATCCCAGCTCCCTCAGCCTCTCCTCGTAGGGCTGTGCTCAAGGACTCTCACCAGCCTCATCGCCCTTCTCTGGACACGCTCAAGCATTTCGATGTCCCTCCTAAACTGGGGGGCCCAGAAATGAACACAATACTCAAGGTGTGGTCTAACCAGTGCAGAGTACAGGGGCAGAATGGTCTCCCTGCTCCTGCTGACCACACCATTCTTGATGCAGGCCAGGATGCCACTGGCTCTCTTGGCCACCTGGGCACACTGCTGGCTCATGTTCAGGCAGGTGTCAATCAGTACCCCCAGATCCCTCTCTGTCTGGCTGCTCTCCAGCCACTCCGACCCCAGCCTGTATCTCTGCATGGGGTTAAGCAATGCTTTTTCTTGCACAGTGTTTTTCAGTGCACACAGTAGATATGGCCAGTTTTCTATTATTTAAAATTGCAAAAATATTTATTCAAGATTGTAGGATATCCTCTACCCTTTATCAAGCTCTCAAATTTCACTGCTGTTCTTGACATGCTCCTGCCAACTATAGAAGTTGAGGAACACATAGGTGTGCAGTGGCATTTGCACTCTCTGTGTTTGTTTACAACCTCTTTAATTATAATGGGTGTCTAAAGCACTTTCACATACACTTAGATATAAATGACCCTTTTTATATAATTTTATTTGGCTGTTAGTGTTTGGAGAATATCCAGCAAAGCACTTCAGCAAATTCAATAATGTATATGCTATAATTAATACAAAATCCAATAATGGTAGTAAACCGGTCTTCCCAGAGAACAGCTGTTAAAACATCATAATTTGGCTATTGGCATAAATATTTTTAGTAAATTACATAACAGCAGTAGGTTAGAATTCATCCTGACTTAAGATAGGAACTTTGAATACTGTGCTGTGCATCCAAATCATATCAAGGGAACCATAGCTTAAATGCATGAGTAAGCTTATTACAAATTTATATTACTTGTCCTTTGTTGCAACTGCAGAGGATGAACTCATTTGTAGTTTCACTTCAAGGTTTAGCTTTACATTTACTTCAATAGCAAAAAATGCCAGAGAGATTCACTGAGCTGCATTGTTATTCAAATATTTGTTCCAGTATTTATATTCATATATGACTGTGCATAGAGGAAAAGGAAACGGTGTCTTTCATCAACAGACATTAAGTAAAAGCAAGCAGTTAAGGCAATTTCATTTTCTGACATATATACCCACTTAAAATATCTATTCTATATGTCAAATAAGATATTGTAAAAGTGGATTTTAATGGGAATAATGTATCTGACTTTATTTTAAATGCACCTATCATTCTATATTTGACAGGCAGCATCACAAAACTTTATAGCATGCAGTAATTTTGGCATTCTTCTCTATAAAGACCTGTCCACCCAGAAGTATCCCTAAACTAGAAGGATGGATCTTGGTCTGAACAGAAAAATAAATTCCTCACAATCAGCTTGTTTTCAAGATGCTTCCAATGTTATTATACCATTAATAATGCATTTTTAGTTGTCAAAATTGATCAGCATCAGTTTTTTCCTAGATACTCTTTATTATAAATTACTTTGCAACAATATGTTAGTTTTAGGTGAAAGAGAAACAAAACCATTGACTGTCAGCTGGAATTAACAAACAGGAAATTATAGTCTTTCAGATGGAGAAACAGGAGAATTAGCATACAAAAGTCTGTTTTAAAATATCAGTCTGCATTTGTTGACATAAAAAATGAACAATGTGTAGCCAGGCAAAGATATTAAAGGTAACTGAAACATTTTCTAATTGTTGTTGTTGGCCATTTGGAAAATAATGTGTGGCTTTTTTCACAGTCTCAGTCAGGATTTGTACCACCTGTAAAGTAAGTATTACATCAAGGCACCTCTCAATAAATAATTTTTTTTCATCAAATTTTGGTATTGTAACAATATACTAATCTTATCCTTAGACCTTTAAAAATGCTGTTGTTTACCACTTACAATAAGAATTCCATTTTCACAAAATGTTTTTGTGTGTTGAATAGAAAGGAGGCATTCCATCAGAGAGATCCTCATTGCTACACCAGATGGGCATTGTCTCAGTACTGTTAAGTAAGGCAGTGCGGAACATTTTATTTCACACATAAAGCAAGCCTAGTAAAATTAGCTCTTTTCAGTGTTTTTGACACTTTGGTGGAGAAAATCTCCTCTCACCTGGGGAGATAAGCGTAAGACATCTGAATCAGTTTTGACTTGGGGAATTCTGTATGTAAAAACTGACATTTTCTTTTTTTGGTTTCCCACCTAGTGCCCCAGGTCCCTAGAAAAACCTGTTAAATGCTAGTGACAAAAAAGATGATGACGTTCCACCCTTTTTTGTCTAACTCAGAAAATCAATATTTTCATGTTAAATTATCTTTGTAATTTCAGTTAGAGAAATTATAGTTAGCTTCTGCTCTTCAGTAACAACAGCTTTTGGCATTTCAATCCTGGCTTTCAAGAGATCTTCATGAAGCTGGTTAACTGTCATGACTAAAGATGAGAAACAAAGTCACAGGGAGACTATGGTGCAAGTAATGCAACAGGTACAAGTCATCACTGGAAAATAATGCTCAGGGGTTCCTGTGGTCCAGTCTTGATCCTCAGTAATATATCCCAAAATGCAAAGGTGTACCTGAGAGAAAAAACAGCAGAGAAATCATAAGCCATAGTATTTACTGAAATATAAACTGCCAGAGTGCATATTACTAATTACCAGCAGAGTTCCAAAATAAAAGTTTAGAAAATCTCCAAATGTTTCCCTTGGGCTGGAAACTGGAGTTATCAATTCCCTAACTATAATGTTGGTAAAAGAGTTTGGAGAATTGTGCTTTCATTGCTGCACAAGGTAGTGAATGTCTTCTAGTTTCTTCGCATGCTTCAGAACAAGTTGGTGCCAACTGGAAAAAATGAACTGCTATTGCAAGATTCCTTCTAAAGAATACCAATGGTCCAAATAACCTTTTCTAGCTAGTTATCTTGAGTTAATGAAACCTTGTTCAATTGGCAATAAAGGGAATACCAGTGCCGTTCAACAAGATACTGTCATATAGGCACAAGTCATCACATAAGGTTTAGTTAGCAAATTCTATAAGCAACTAAAAAATATCCTCATCTTTGATATAATTTGATTACATCTGCTGGACTCCATTCAACAGTTTTGCCCTCCTTATTCAATGCCTATTGTCAGAATAAGGCAGAAAAGGCTGACATGTTGCACCTGTACCCAAACAGGCAGATGTTTACTTAATTCAGGTGAGTAAATTTGTCCCTATATCCAACTAAACTCCTTGCATGTATAGATAAATAAATAACAGACAATAGTTAAGTGAATATTTCAACTGTGGCATCAGGCTTATTTCTGAGTTGATCCCAAAGCATCATTCAAATATTTTGATGGCTTAGTCCTGCAATACACTCAAATTTGTTTCAATGCCTGATGTGAATTGCTGTAACCAGAGATCATATAACAAGAAAGTGACCCTTGCATGTGGAAAAAATAAATACTTCAAAAGCCCTAAGGAAAAATGTTTAAATATCATGTTAACTATCTCACAGATTCATGCTAGGGTGATTAAAATGTTCAGACATCTTCAATGAATTGCTTTTGCTTGGTTATCTTTTCCCATGGACAGTCTCTGTGAGCAGGATGAAATATAGTTTTTGAGAACACAATATTTCCATAAAACATATTTTAAACATGCCTAATACTCAGCAAAGATGGTATGCTTACAGATTAATTATCTACTACTATACAATCCATTAGTATGTTCACCACCCATGTAAGTATGGGAGCTGTTAGTCATGTGGAAAGTCTTGGCCTCAAAACACTCAGTCTTAATGAGCGATCAGCTTCCAGCACTCCAGTATTTTTCTGTCAAGAATGGTACTTCCATCTGGTATTGCTTTACTTGTCTTGCATAGTTAGGTAATGTATAATGTACTCTCTACAGACCAACAACATTAATAAGCCATAAAACAAAGCTAAGGTCCAGTGTTCTAAACCAGGGTCTTGCTTTGTTAGGCTGGATGCTGGGATAGAAACCTGGTAATAGCTAGCGTGCAGGTTACCTAGCTTCCTTTGGGAGTCACCTACAATGAGAACTATCCTCACCTGAAACCAAGTGTGAGTTCTGTGTTGTGTGACATCTCTTTCAGAGTCATACTATATGTCTGTACTTCATGACTCATGCTCTTGATCAAAGTAGCACAAATTCATAGAATCAACCAGGTTGGAAGAGACCTCCAAGATCATCCAGTCCAACCTAGCACCCAGCCCTAGCCAATCAACTAGACCATAGCATCAGATGCCCCATACAGTCTTTTCTTGAACACCTCCAGGGGTGGCGACTCCACCACCTTCCTGGGCAGCCCATTCCAATGCAAATCACTCTCTTTGGCAAGAACTTCCTCCTAATATCCAGCCTATACCTCCCCTGGCACAACTTGAAACTGTGTCTCCTCATTCTATTGTTGGTTGCCTGGGAGAAGAGAATGCAAAGCAATAAATGCAATACTGCTTCTTATTTAGGTAAAAAGTGTATGAAAATTACAAATGTACATCTACATAGTACTTTTATCAAAATTTGTAACTGATGAAAAACGTCAGATAAACACAATCCAGCAGCTTTCAAAAGTCTCTTTAAAATTTACATTCTGTTTATCTAGGTGAATCTGCTGTTGAAAGGGGTGGTGGACTAGATGGTCTCCAAAGGTCCCTTCCAACCCCTACCATTCTGTGATGTTTTTTTTGGCAAACATTTAAAAAAGGAAAGCCTTCAGAAACATTTAAAAGTACTATTTTTTTCCAAAAGAAAAAAAAAAAAAAGGTCTATTATGCACCGTGGGAAGAAATAACCATTTTCATCTTAAAATTATTCATTTTTACAGTTTTGCCTTCATTTTGAATAAATGAAATATTCTAATAAAGGTAACATCCTCACAATTTTCAATTCTATAAAAACTTATCAAATAAATACTTGAGAAACTGCATATGTTGCCAACAATATCCCATTAAGTACAAAAAAGATTTCTTTTTGCTGTCTTCTGAAAGACTTTGTACCATTTTTGTCAGCCTAAGACTTTTTTCATAATGTATCCAAACCTAAATATTGATGTTTATCTGAGACACTTAGAGTTTAACAATAATTTTCCCCTGTTCTTTTTCTAACTCAGAAAACAGGGTTCAAGTTTGAAAGAGAGCTTTGATTTGTACAAGAGCACAGTAGCCTGTTGCACGCCATTCCGATCTGAGGGCTGTCACTTCTTCCAGCCATCAAGAGACTTCTGAAGAACCAGAAATCTGTCAAGTACTACTTTCTGTCAAAAAGCGAAAAGGAAATACACAGTTTGATCTGGAAATTCATCTCATATCAGGTACATGGTCTTACTGATGACAATAGGCTATAATGTTTTTCTTGTATGGTTACATGAACCTTATATCTGTATCAATCAAAGTGTACACAAGTACACGACATGATGCTGAACTTAAGTACAAGTGTGAACTCCCAGCTGGTTTTCAAGTTAAATAGAGAGTGAAGGAAGTAAGATTTTCTCACCAGAAAATAATTGTCTTATTGTAAGAAACTATACTATTAGAGGGAGAGAAAAGAAAGTGGAAAAAGAAATTAAAAAACCCTTCCAATCAGATCCTACTTTTCAAAGACTTTGCAACTAAGACACTTAAACACAAAACAAAACATAACAAAACAAAAAAACCCTGAATCACTGCAGTAATTATAGCCATGGTAAGGTAATGGCAAACCTTTTGTTAAGGTATAAGTAAAGATTTACACCATACCTAGCACTGGAATAGAAATATGAAAGCATAAAATTAGGTAATGCCTTTAAGACTGAGGTTTGGCTGAGATAGAGTTAGTTCTCCCCATGTTTTGTAGTGATAGCTGGAAAGAGTGTTTCGCCTACTACTGAGCACCAAGCCTCTTCTTTTCAAAAGCCTCACACCCCCAGAAGCAGGCTGAGGGATGGGCAAGATCTTGGGAGGGAGCACAGTCAAGTCATCTGACCCAAACTGATGAAAGGGGTATTCCATACAATACGATGCCAGCTTAGATATAAAATCTAAGGGAAAGAATGAAGTGGGAGACATTCGTTAATGGCATTTATACTCCAGAGCAACCACTACACATACTGAAGTCCTGCTTCCAGGGGAGTGGCTGGGCATCATCTGCTGATGGCAAGTAGAGTATATTTTCCCTTGCTCTTATTACCATGTGTGACCTTTGCTTTTGTCCTATTAAATGGCTTTAATCTTGACCCATGGGCCTCTTGTTATATTTTCCCTTTCCTCTGTCCCTATAAGAAGTGGGGAGATGGAATGACTTTGGTGGGCACCTGACCCCAGACAGGACCAAACATTGCTACATGACCAGGCTAAGACCTAAGAATCATAGAATTATCCAGATTGGAAGAGACCTCCAAGATCATCCAGTCCAACCTATCATCCAGCCCTGTCCAGTCAACTAGACCATGGCACTGATCTAGTATTTTTTTTAACATCTCCAGGGACAGCGACTCCACCACCTCCCTGGGCAGCCCATTCCAATGGCAAATCACTCTCTCTGTCAAGAACTTCCGCCTAATATCCAGCCTGTATTTCCCCTGGCACAACTTGAGACTGTGTCCCCTTGTTCTGTTGCTGGTTGCCTGGGAGAAGAGATCAACCCTCACCTGGCTACAACCTCCCTTCAGGTAGTTGTAGGCAGGAATGAGGTCACCCCTGAGCCTCCTCTTCTCCAGCCTAAACACACCCAGCTCCCTCAGCCTTTTCTTACATGGCTGTGCATCAGCTTCATCGTCCTTCTCTAGACACATTCCAGTATCTCAACATGTCTCTTGAATTGATGAGCTCAGAACTGAACACAGTACTCAAGGTGTGGCCTGACCAGTGCTGAGTACAGGGGAAGAATAACATTCCTTGTCCTACTGGCCACACTGTTCCTAACACAGGCCAGCATGTCATTGGCTCACCTGGACACACTGCTGGCTCATGTCCAGCCTACTATCTACCAGAACCCCCAAGTGTAATGGAAAGGTGATTAATTAATGTGAAATGGTATTTTCAAAAATTAATATATAAGCTAAATCCTTTGAAGACCTGATTTAGCTGACACATGATAAGAGCAATCAAACTAATCACAGGTGTGTCTGCATTGGAGATATGCTTGATTATAAATGACTTTTGAGAACAGTCATTGTAGGGGACACTGGAGAGTTGTCTTCAACTCGTAAAAAGAACTCAGCATGACTCTTACCCCAATAACTTGCAAACATCTTACAAGGCAATTAAAATAACAAAAAAATTACTGACATATGCACTTTTCCTCTGATTGTTAGGTACTGACTGGTCAGTATTTATTGAATGTATAAATACATTCTTTCTTAAATAATATGTCTTCTAATGTGTAAAATTTCATTGTAGAAAGGACATTCTTTTAGAAAACAATTGAATCTGAAGAACGTTCACATATGACAAATCCTCCATGTTTGTTTTTAAATGCTGTATTTTCATATCCTTTTCAAAAACTTGTAATGTCTGAAGTAAACCATACAATAATAGATTGGGCTAGGCTGGAAGGGGCCATAAAGATCATGTAGTTCAAACCTCCCTGCCATGTACAGGGGCACCTTCCACCTGACTAAACTGCTTGAAATCCTATCCAGCCTGTCCTTGAACACTTCCAAGAATAAGACATCCACATTTGCTCTAGATAATCTGTTCCAGTGTCTCACCACCCTCACAGTAAATGATTTCTTCCTAATATCTAATATTTTTCAGTTTTAAATTGTTGCCTGTTGTCCTATCACTACACGATAGGCACTTTTTAAGTACTGGAAGGCTGCCAGAAGGTCTCCATGGAATCTTTCACAGGGGAGGTGCTCCAGCCCCCTGTTTAGCTCTGTGACCTTCCTCTGAACCCACTATAGCAGATTTATGTCTTTCCTATGCTGAGGGTTCCAGAGCTGAACACAGCACTCCAGGTGGAGCGCCATGAGAGTGGGGTAGAGATGAGTGGTTAGCAGCCACAGAATCACAGAAACATTCAGGTACCCCTGCTCTACAAGGTTCACCCTAAACCATATCCCCTAACATATCCAAATGACTTTTAAACACATCCAGGGGTGATGACCCAACCACCTCCCTGGGCAGCCCATTCCAATGCCTGACCACTCTTGTGAATTTTTTTTCCTACTGTCTAGTCTAAATCTACCCAGTTGCAGCTTGAGGCCATTCCCTCTTGTTCTACCACTATTTACCTCTGAGAAGAGACCAGCACCAACCATTCCACGATGCCCTTTCAGGTAGGTGGAGACAGTGATAAGATCTCCCCCCAGCCTCCTCTTTTTCAAACTAACCATCCCCAGCTCCTTCAGTCACTCTTCACAAGATTCACTCTCTAGGCCCTTCCCCAGCTTTGTTGTGCTCGTTCCAGCAATTTATAGTCAAACCATTTAGAAGATATGCAACTCAAATATTATTAATAAGAATAGACATACCATATTTACATTTTTGGTTCAAAGAAGAGATATTTCAGTAGATTCTCTACTGTGTGAGAAATACCTGCGCAACACACATAGAAACTGTTCCTGAGACCATTACTTTTGGCATAGGGGAGAAAGGAATTCATCCAAGGTTCTGAAACTAGAAAAAAAATGTATTTTCTTCCCTTGTTGTTCCCTCACCAGGCTAGCTGGTTAATACAGGATTTTCCAGCACTGATAGTTTTTCCTCTGCAGCCTTCACAGAAAGGTGAGCATTTGCTTGGCTCTATATTTGTTGATTCATGTGACTGGTACCTAAGTACTCTAGTGACTTTCCCTCAGGTCACTTCCCTAGTCAAAAAGAACTATCACACAAATGCAGATAGCATTAAAATTGCATTTAGTCCATCTCCTTGGATCAGTCTTACTACCTTTCCTTATCTGGTGTGTTTCTAAAGGTGCTTCTGCTGCTTTCTGCCTCTGTACTTGCTTGCCGCTATTGTTGGCAGTGATAATCCTCTCTTCTAGCAATTTCTTACCTATTGGCTCAAGCAGTATTCTGTTTACAGAAAAAAATAAAGTGATGTGGTACAGAACTCAATATACTCTTTTCCAAAAATTAATCCAAAGCACTTTTTTTTGGTAACACTTAAGTATCAGCCAAACTAATGAATAATTGTGAAATGTTTTGGCTCAAGGATTCTCTGCTGGTGGTTTCAGCTGTGCTGTTGTCTCTCTCAACCTTGTTATTTCTCAACATCACTCTTTTTCTCTGTAGTAGCAAAATGATTTTCACAGAATGTTAGCGGCTGGAAGGAACCTCAAGAGATCATCTAGCCCAACTGCCCTGACAGAGAAGGATCACCTCTATCAGATCACACTGGAATGCATCTAGGGGGGTCTAGAATACCTCTGGAGAGGGAGACTTCATGACTCCCCTAGGCAGCCTGTTCTAGTGTTCCATCTCCCTCACAGTGAATTTTTTTTTCCTCATGCTTATATGGAACTTCCACCTGTTGCCCCTCATTCTGTCACTGAGCATCAAAAAGAAGAGCCTGATTCCATCCTCTTGGTCCTCATCAGTTACTTATTTGTAAGCATTAATGAGGTGACCTCTTAGTCTCCTTTCCAAGCTAAAGTGTCCCAGCTTCTTCAATCTCTCCTCATACGGAAGGAGTTCCACTCCCATAATCATTTTTATGGCTACGTGCTGGACTTTTTCAAGAAGTTCCCTGTCCTTGAACTGAGGGGCTCAGAACTGGACATAATATTCAAGATACAACCTCACCAGGTGTCGCGGAAGGGAGTTTTGTTTGGGGAAGTTTGGGGAATGATATGCGAGGCCGATGTTTATAAAAGGTTTAAATGATTTAATATTACATACACTAAAAATCCCCTTCCCCAAACTTATTTACAATTATCCCACGTAAGTTCTTTATATGCGGTTTGCGAATTAGATCACAGAATGATTATGTACAAGAAATCAGGGATTTAGCAACAGTTTGTAAAAGAATCCAGAAAGAGAGCTTGTGGCTTGAAAATGCCAGGATTTAGGGAGAGAGTCTGTGATTTTTTTTAGAGAGTTCACTGGAAGCTTGAGAGATTATTCAGTCTTTAAATTAAGTTCTTGTCGGTTACTCACTGTTCAGATGTAGTTCAGAAAAGTTTCAAAGTCTTTATGAATTTTAAGGTGAGTTGTCCGAGGCTCCGTGGGTCTGGTCGAGTTGAATGCTGACTCCCGGGGCTCGTAAGGATCGGGCCCCTGCCTGGAACGGTGCCGTCTTGAGCTGGTTGTTTGCGATGCGAATGCCGTGGGTGTGTGCGTGTGTAATCAGCGATCAGGATATCGAGCAAAAGAGGTGCAAGTAGAGCAGGGTATCACAGTATCACAGTATCATCAGGGTTGGAAGAGACCTCATAGATCATCAAGTCCAACCCTTTACCACAGAGCTCAAGGCTAGACCATGGCACCAAGTGCCACGTCCAACCTTGCCTTGAAGTGCCCCAGGGATGGCGACTCCACCACCTCCCCGGGCAGCCCATTCCAGTGTCCAATGACTGTCTCAGTGAAGAACTTTCTCCTCACCTCGAGCCTAAATTTCCCCTGGTGCAGCCTGAAGCTGTGTCCTCTCGTTCTGGCACTGGCCACCTGAGAGAAGAGAGCAACATCCTCCTGGCCACAACCACCCCTCAGGTAGTTGTAGACAGCAATAAGGTCTCCCCTGAGCCTCCTCTCCTCCAGGCTGAACAATCCCAGCTCCTTCAGCCTCTCCTCGTAGGGCTGTGCTCGAGGCTTCTCACCAGCCTCGTTGCCCTTCTCTGGACATGCTCAAGCATTTCAATGTCCCTTCTAAACTGGGGGGCCCAGAACTGAACACAGTACTCAAGGTGTGGTCTAACCAGTGCAGAGTACAGGGGCAGAATGACCTCCCTGCTCCTGCTGACCACACCATTCTTGATGCAGGCCAGGATACCACTGGCTCTCTTGGCCACCTGGGCACACTGCTGGCTCACATTCAGGCGGGTATCAATCAGCACCCCCAGATCCTTCTCTGTCTGGCTGCTCTCCAGCCACTCCGACAGAGTAGAGAGCGAGGGTAGAGGGCGAGGGGCTCAGTTAAGTTAAGTTGAGTTGAGTTAAGTTGAATCGAGTTGCAAGGGGTGCAAGTGGGTATTTTTTATAGTATTTTAGAAGAGGTGTGTTCTGCCAACTCAGGCAGACTCGCGTTAGCTTTACAGATGGGTACAAAGTTATAATCAACTTATACAATTGGCTAATTCTCACCAAAAAACAACTTATGGAACCACCCAGGGGTCAGCCCCCAGCAGATATTTGTCGGGTGGTCACCATGTCTGAGAATTCGAACCTTTTTTCCAAAACATAGCCACGTTTATTTTTTTTATTTCTCTGAGGGAGAGATTCTCCCAAGGCCTGTACGTCTGCTGGTACAGCAGCTACGTTAGTGCAAGCAGACAGAAAATATTGTTTTGACTTTTTCAATGGAAGGCCTCTGAGCCACAATTTTCTGTATAAATGAAAATTTTGCAATAGGGCAAGAGGGCTCTGCTCCCTTCCATGACACCAGGGCAGCACAGAGGGGCAGGAGAACCTGTCTTGACCTAATAACCACACCCCTTCTAATACAGCCCAGAATGGTATTGGCCTTTTTGGCCACAAGAACACATTAGTGGCTCATGGTTTCCATCCATTAGGACTCTCAGCATTGTAAAAACCGTCTGACTGAGGTGGCAGCCAAGGGGATATTCGATACCATACTCCATGCTCAATAGATAAGCAGAGTGCTAGCTGGGGGGAGGGTTGTGTGGCTTGGGCAGATAGGCAGGAGGCAGTTTCTGGGTGGTGAGCAGCTCCATTGTACTCAATTTATAGATTACTTTATTGGCATTATTACTGTTATTTCTTCTCTCCTTATGTTGTCCTGTTAAACTGTCCTTATCTCAATCCACAGGTTTTTACCTTTTTTTCTTTCAATGCTCCTCCTCACCACAGGAGGGAGGTGTGAGCAAGTGGTGGTGCTCAGTTGCCAGGTACGCCTAAAACACAACACAATCTTGTCTTGGCACTGGTGTTTGCCTAGGGTCAACAATAAAGTTTCAACTCAGAAGCAGTGACTATGAGCATATCAAATAGTGGCAGGGAAAATTTACTCTTTTGGGGGTGAGTTTTGGCCAAAATTAAAATCACTTGACTGTTGTAATGTCTTAGCTCCACTGAAAGCAACTTTAAATTGAAAAGTACTGAAAAGATCCAGAAAATGAACAAGTTGAGGGCATATCTTACACTGAGCTGAAATCCATGATGCCAGTTGTAAAAACTATTGTCATCTGCTTATTTATAGCATCTGATGCATTCGTGCCATGTTCACTTATAACTTTCATATCACATAAAATTGAACTTGACTGTCTAGATCAGATGTATTCCACTCATATTTATTTTATCCTTAGTATTACACCTATAATTACTATGATATCTGGCTATTAAACTGGCAAAAGAGACATATTCATATTATACACAAGACAAGGGTCTGTTATAACGGCTAGACAGGGCTGTGCATTCCAACCTGCAGGTATATGAGCTGGAAATATCAATAAAACTAGCAGTATTGCATTCAGTTTTCAGCTCTCCAGCTTAAGAGAGACAGGGATCTGCTGGAGAGGGTCCAATGGAGGGCTACAAGGATGATTAGGAGACTGGAGTACTTCCTGATGAGGAGAGGCTGAGGGACCTGCGGCTTTTTAGTCTGGAGAAGAGAAGACTGAAAGGGGATTTAATAAGTGTTTATAAATATCTGAGGGTTGGGGGTCAGGGGGAGAGGGGACAGGCTCTGCACTCTTGCTCCCTGTGATAGGGCAAGGAGCAAAGGATGTAAGCTGCAGTACAGGAGGTTTCACCTCAACACAAGAGGGAACTTCTTTACTAGAAGGGTGACAGAGCACTGGAGGGGCTCCCCAGAGAGGTTGTGGAGTCTCCTTCTCTGGAGACTTTCAAGACATGTTTGGATACATTCCTCTGTGATCTGTGCTAGATTGTATGGTCCTGCTATGGCAGGGGCTTTGGACTTGATGATCTCTTTTCATCCCTTCCAACCCCTGACATCTGTGATTCCTTTATATTCAATGGCAAAAAGTAATTTAGACTGCCACAACCCTCTCAGTTATCACATTATTTCTACTTTTTCTTTCCTGTGCCTCCTCGGTAATTCTATAGAAACAAATACACTTACTCCTTGCTTTCCTTTCTCGCTTTCAAGTTGTGGACTTCTGCACTGTGTGAAATAGGCAAGCATGTGAACTTGTGGATGGAGGCCATATAATCATTCACTAAATTGTTCACTAAAATTCCAGTTCCCCAGTTTTACACAGTTAAAGGTTTCACTTACAATTTTCTGTTGACAACATGATATCACAAACTCTATTTGTCTTTTTCTGCCCAAGTTTTCACCATGCAGCACAAGAGTGACAGAGATTTGGTGTGAATTCAAAGGTAGATTTGCAAACAGACATTTGCAGTGGGTCTTTGAAGCAAAGATTTCATAGACAAAGAACACCTTCAGAAACCCTCTAAAATGTAAACAGAAGTAAAGAAACAAATCCCAATAGTTCTTCCAAGCAAAAGAGTTTTCATAAAATGACAAATATTTCGAGTTATCATGGCGGATATTTACAGAGGATAGAAAATGCCTAATCCTAGTCACCTGATACAGCTCCAAGGTTTTCGCTATCTATCCATCATCATTTCCTCATGTGGATTTTTTAAAAGAAAATGTAGTTAAAATAAGAAAACAAATCTAGATGATTTCTTAGTTTCTGAAGAAGTAATAGTACTCAGAATTGAAACAGTTGTTGGGTAGCTGAAAATCCTGTGACTTTCCAAAACTTTCCAAACTGTGACCAGGATTCTAGAAACCTCAAATGTGAATGGTTGTAAGCGTTTCGTGCATTCAAGAACACAGACACCACTCTTCAACAGCAGCAGTTTCCAATAGTGTCTTCATTAGAAACCCTATGTCATACAGGGATAAGGTAAAACAGACACATTTATCTGCTGTCCAGCAAAGGTTGCAGGCAATTTAATTCATCTGCTCTCCTCTTTATCAGTGTCTTATGCCAGCAGTTGAAGTGACATAATGCTAATGAGAAAACCTTACCTCAAATGCTCCCTGCCCTTCTCTACCCTTACAACAATTGTACTATGCCCAGGGAAAACAATTTTAAGAGAGGTGTCCTGTAACCCCTGGTCTCAGGATTGACTCGGTATGCCAATCAGCATGGTAAAAGGCACAAAAGCTGCAAAATATGACTTTGCTAGGCAGGTGTGTCTGAGGATACTAACAGGGCAACCTGAACCGTAGGGAGTTTAAATGAGTGACAAAAAGTGCTCTTTGTCATGTCAGGAAAATTCAAAGAAATCTCACTGATATCCCTTTATTCCACCCAGTAAAGTCTCTGACAAAACCATGCAAAAGCATTCTTAGAAAAGCTGGCTAGTAGTTGATCTGTCATGTGTCATGGAGGCAGGGAATTAATGTGGCCAAGTCAGGAATTATAAAAATAGACTTATTCTTCTTTCATCTGGTGCAGTGTCAGCTAAAGGGCTGGAAGTTTGCCTGACCAATTGGACTTGCACAGTTTCTGTTGTGTGGACAGGATAATAGACCAAAGGAGATTGAAAACCAGAGGGGTTCCTTTAGGAAAGAAATGTCTGAAATTAAAAAAGTAGTACAAGCTCATTTGGTGCTTTTTTTTGTTGTTGGTTTTTTTTTGGTTGGTTGTTTTTTATTATTCCATTCATATTCTTGAAGTGATCACCAGGCACCTGAGCAAGAGTCTGTTCACTAAGGGCCTGCTGTGGGGACTCATGCAATAATGCTCACAATCAGACGGCTCAAATCAGAACATGGACTTCTCCAGCCCAAGCCTAGCCTCCTGAGATAAAGCCTCTGAAAAGGAAGACTGCACACTATGGACAGCTTCCAAAGACTGAAGAAATGTTCCAACAGAATAGGAAACTGTAGTGGTCAGGAAGACATCTTCTTGATATTAGAGTCTGAATTTCCTTCAGATATTTAGAGATCCTGATTTTTGAAGCAAATGTGATAGCAAAGCAGAGAGTTTGAGTGAACATGTTATGTTTCTGACTATTTCAGGATCATCCTGCATATTTTGATCATCATAATCTGAATTCCAGATTTGTTCATTTCCAAGTGATAGAATGCTGAGAGAAAACACCCATTGGCATCATAAGTTTGATTCTAGAGTTTGAAGCTAACACTGTCTGCATAAGCTGAAAATTGCACAGACAACTTGCACCTAAGAGGAGACAAATTCTCATGCAAATCCAAGGAAAAAAAAAGTGAAAAAAAAACAATCACCATTCTCTGTTGGTTATCTCAGATTTGAAAGCTGTTTGGCTATTTTGTTCTAGATACACAGTCTAGAAGCACCACTCAGTACCTAGTTTATGTTGTATGAAAACTACCTCTCCCAAGCTCTCCAGGTAAGTTAAAATAGAGAAGCTCACACTATCCTGAGTTTCACATCACAGGATATCAGAGGTTAGAAGGGACAAAAAGACATCATGGAGTTCAACCCACCTACCAGAGCAGGACCATAATCTAGCTCAGGGCACAGAGGAATGTGTCCAGACAGGCCTTGAAAGTCTTCAGAGAAGGAGACTCCACAGCATCTCTGGACAGCCCCTTCCAGTGCTCTGTCACCCTTCCAGTCAAGAAGTTGCCCCTTGTGTTGAGGTGGAACCTCCTGTGCTGCAGCTTACATCCATTGCTCATTGTCCTATCACAGGAAGCAAGTGAGCAGAGCCTGTTACCCCCCTCCCCCCACCCCTGACCCCCAGCCTTCAAATATTTATAAACACATATTAAATCTCCTGTCTTCTCTTCTCCAGACTAAAAAGTTCCAGGTCCCTCAGCCTCTCCTCATCAGGCAGTGCTTTAGTCCCCTAATCATTCTGGTAGCTCTCAGCTTGACCTTCTCCAAGAGATCCCTGTCCCTTTTCAACTGGGAAGCCCAAAATGAACATGGTACTCAAGGTCTCACTAGGGAAGAATAGAAGGGGAGGAGAATCTCTCTTGATCTCTTGGACACACTCTTCCTAATAGACCCCAGGATCCCATTGGCTTTCTTGGCCACAAGGGCACATTGCTGTCTCATGGAAAACTTGTCCAGGACTCCCAGGTCTCTGTCCACAGGGCTGCTCTCCAGCAGATCACCTCCCAGCCTGTATGGATACATTTTATTATTCCTACCCGGATGCAGGACTCTGCACTTGTCCTTGCTGAACCTCGTTTGATTCCTCTGTGCCCAGCTCTCCAGTCTGTCCAAGCCTCCCAGTTTGATGTCATCAGCAAACTTGCTGAGCAGACTCTGTTTCTCTGTCTGTCTATCCCCTCATTATCCTGTAATTGATGAGGATGTTGAACAGCGCCAGACCCAGGGGGGGCTCTACTAGTTACAGCTCTCCAGCTGGACCTGGCACCACTGATCACCACTCATCACATAGTTGAAGCTGTCAAAGGTCTTTTGCCTACTAGCAAGGACCACCTCTACCTACACATTCTGTTTGGCAAAAACACTTTCCTAATTCAGTTCCTCTTCCCTCCACCCATATCAGAAGATATCAGAGAGAATCCCAATGTCAGCTGCAGAAAAAGAGTAGAATTTAACCTATGCCCAACCTTGCTCTACCACAATTGAGGTGTGTGCTAGATGTCTGAGACAAAGGTGTGCTACAAGGGAGTCAAGAGTGTGAGCAACATGTGATAAGAACATGCATCAAGCTTTCTATTAAATACAGCTTCAGTATTTTGTCTGTATTTTATTTTAATTTTCCAGGCTGTGTTCTGTAAGCCACAAAGTTAATTTTATCATGTCCCAATATTATCAATGAATGTTTTCAGAAATAATCACTCAAGACTGTGAACTACAGTGTCTCATTAGAAACAGAACTACTTGCTGATCATATCCCGTTTATTATTACATCTCGAGGTCTGTCAGATAGATAGCTTTTAATCCACTTAATGTGTGCCATGTTGATTTTGTATCCTTCTGAACCAATGCGTCTGTAGTATGAAACCAAATGCTCTGCAGCAGTCTCAGTATATTGTGTCAGCATTATGACCTTACCCACCCAACTTGTAATCTCACAAAAATATCAAATTAGTTTGACAAGATCTGTTTTTTGTAAAACCACACTGATTGGCATTAATTGTATTTCCCTCCTTCCGTTGTTAATCGAGCCTCATACCAGTCATCCCATTGTTTGCCTTAGGTTAACCTCACAGTATTTACCCCACTTTTCTTGTTTACCCTTTCCTGATCATGTTCATTTTCTTGTAGTCTTCTAGGTGTTCCGTATTACTCAGATAATCACTAAAAGAGTATTTCTGCATTACATCTGAAACAGAAATTGTCTATCATAATCTTGTGTATTTCCTTGCAAAATAAAAATAGAAATGCAGTAGACTTTTTTGCCTCTTCTACATTTTTATTGATGGGTCTAAATATGTCAGCCTAGAAATGAGCTTCTGTTGTTAGGAGAGAAAAAAATTATGATTCAATGTACTTACAAAAAAAAATCCTACTTCTTCACAGATAAATATTGTTTTCTCTGTGCCCTTCTACTTCCCTTCCTAATCTTCTGCTTTTCCTCATATCTGTATTTGTTGCAATTAACTTCTCCATTGTTTTACTGTTATACATGGTTTTACTATTTTCTTTAGCCACTTTCATCTCCGCTTAATTTTACTGTGGCTTTTATAACCTCTGGTTCCTTCTTTCTTCAGCTGTAACGCTGGTATTTGGAAGTCTAGTAAAATGTTATCAGAAGGTTCCATGTGATTATTTCTTTTTCTTTTCTTTTTTTCCCCCTTCTTATTCAGTCTTTCAAAAGATGTCTTTTCTAATTGTTTGCTTTGGAAACTTGATCCTTTGGGTAGGATTCAAGTTCAATCAAATATTGAAGGAATTGTGAACAATCAGGAAAGCCTTTTTGAAGCCTGATAGCCACAGCAGCTTCAAAATCCAAAATTAAGGGTGCCTTTTAACTCTAGTGTGCCTCTAGAGGGCTTGACAAAGGCAGAAGTTGATCTTAAGTAAAAAGCAGGCTGAAGATAGATGATAATGAAAGGAGATCTCTTTGAAGTTCTAGAGCTTGAGGATGCAAATTATGTTCTCAAGCATTACTTTTTACTGTGGCCTAGAGTCCAGAATTTAGCCCTAAAGATTGGTATCTACTTTCACTTTTCCCAAAACCTGAGTATTCTTTCTTTTTTCTTATTTTTTTTCAAAAGGTGACCAGTATTTGCAATAACTTTTATATAACATCTTAGCAGAAAGAGGACTTGTCCAAATAAAAGGTAAAAATTGAGATTATTTAAAACCTGAATATCCCAGTTAGCAACCTAATCTCAGTTTTAAATGTAATTTTTAATTTCATTATTTCAAATGAAGCAGTTATCAAAATAAAACTAATCCATGAAGTGGATACAATTCCAGGACCAAATGCAAGAACTTGGACTTATCACTGTCCATGCTCTGATGATTTTATTGCAATGATTGTCCATTCAGGCTTCTGATTCTATAGTTCCTGAATTCTTTAGCACATTTCCATAGGAAAGGTGGATAGTTCTGTTTGGATTTTCCTGTCTTCTCCAAAGAGTCTAAGAGTGAATCCCTTTTTAAATCATTAAAAGTGTAATGTGTCTCTGCTTAGTTACATAGTTGACCACTTGTAAGAGAAAGACAACTTATGAAAGTGCTTTTTGTAAATACCCTAATACTCTTAGTTTCTTTTAAAGTTCCAGGCTTTCTTCTCTGATTTTACTTATGCTTAATTGTCTGCTTCATTTCTTGAAGCAAGTTCCTCAGGGTAGGTATAACCCTATTACACAATAAAGATGCAAAGGCTTAGGGAAGCTTTTGGATTCAAATGAAAAGCACTTTGTGGACACAAGTCCTTACTGAGCTAGGCAGTCACCTATCTCATATGGTAATGTTATGCTGCAATTTTGGCTTGTGACCCTCAAAGCCTTTCCAGACTCCTGATTTTTGCTCTTTATTCAAAGAGTTGGAATGAAGTACTCATTTTGACTGACAGGACTTTTGGCTTTTCTTTACATGTAACGGGCTTGCTCAGGTTGGTCTAGCCTTTATCTGCCTACCATTAGTAAATATCTGTGTTGAAGAGAAACTCACATTTGATGTCAGCGTAGTGGTAATGCAGAGTTTGTTTGATTGCAGATCTAACAATTTTTGCAATGAAAAAAAAATCAAACTTTCATGATCTCTGTTTATATTTGCTTGCTATCTTAACTGACTTTATACAACTAATGCTGGTAAGTTGATAACATTGCTGTGCTTCTTGTTAGATCATTAAAGAGCGGATTGGGTTGGGGAAGTAAACATACACCTCCTTCAGTGGATCCCTAATTGTGATGGTTTGGGTGTTCCCCCCCACCCCCCACCCCCACACACACACACTTTAGAAATCACCCAGACTAGACTTAGCTGGCTCTGGAAATATGAATGAAGCTTATATTTACAGCTGGCACAATATACAAGCAGATATTTACAGTACATACAGTTACAGACAGAAATATACAAGGTAAAAAAGTAATACAGAAACACAACTCCCCTCCCAGAAACCTGAGTGCCCAGGAGGGGCTCTCAACCACCCCTTCATCTTCCCCCTACCCCTCTCAACCTTATCCCAGTCCCAAGGAAGAATAGAGGTTCAGCCAAGAGGTTAAGAAGCAAAGTGGATTAGCCCAAAATGGAGGATAATGTTAGAGGGAAGCAGCTCAGCCAGCAGCCCCAGCAAGAGTGAATGCCGAGTGTGTGTTATCAAATGTTTTTATTTCTTGTTCCTATACTTCTCAGCAAGCCTGTGAGCGAAGTAGACATCACCACTGTTTCCTTTCCACAGCCTGTAATCTAGTTCTTCTCACCAAAACATTCTATCTAGCTTCAAACTAGCACACTAATGGAGATATTTTTACTGGCATTTGCCCTGCTTAGTGGAAGAACATTATAAAAAATGAAGTATTTCCAATTGCAGGAACTTTGTGATAATGGTGAGATGGATTTTTTATGAAATCACTGTGGTTACCATCTACCTTTCCCAGTATCTAGGATATAACTAGGATTTGGAGAAGCTATCTGGCTGGAGTTTGGTACCTGTAAGTCTAATGGTTTAATATCAGTGAGCAGTCTGAGTGTGAATCAGAAATTATATGTGTGTTTTTATGAAAGAAGGTTTGCAGGTCTTTGTTGCAAAAGTTAGGCAGTTGCAGAGTTGTGCTGCTGATACCAAGATAACAGTAGAGGCTGTGAATCCTTTTACTCCAACTGCGTGAGACCAGAACATAGTTTTCTTTTTGGTTGCAGTGTACATAATTCATGCAAACATGGCAGTTTCACTCAAAAATAAAGAATCACAGAATCACAGAAACATCCAGATTGGAAAATCCCCTTAGGATCACCAAGTCCAACCTTTTACTCTACTCTACAAAATTCACCTTAAACCACATCTCTAAGCATCGCATCCAAATGACCCTTAAACACATCCAGGGTGGGTGACTCCACCTCCTCCCTGGGTGGCTCATTCCAGTGCCTGACCACTCTCTCTGTGAAAAAAAATTCTTAATATCCAATCTAAACCTACCCAGCCTCAGCTTGAGGCCATTACCCCTTGTTCTGTCTTCAACTACCTGTGAGACTACCTCCAACTACCAGCTGCAGCCTCTCCGCAACGTCTCTTCATGTAGTTGTAGACAGCAATGAGGTCTCCCCTCAGCCTTCTCTTTTTCAAACTAAACCACAGGTACAGCCAGATATTCCCTCAAAACCTCTGTTAAACCAGACTGTGGTAGGATATGCAATCAGTTATGTTCCATGCATGGAGCACATGATGTCTGAACTCCTTAAAACATGTTTCAAGCTGAAACTTAAACTTTCTTTTTGATTTATAAAATCTTGTTTAGTACAGGGCTCATTACTTAAGAAACTTACTATTTCCTTAGTCTCTGATTCAGCTGGTGTGCTCAGTTTTGGTGCTTAACCAGACAGCCTCTAGAGATCCTTACTTTGAGTAGAAGATTTTCTGGGGCTATGGGTTCTGGAGCATATTTGATAGTACAGATACTGAGTATTTGTTCCAAGTTCTCCCAGAGCAAGTGAAGTGTTGTGGAAGGAGCACAAATCTGCTATTGCTTACAAGATGGCACTGCAGACTTGTTTTATATGTATATATTAATTTATTTTAATTACATCCATCTTTTGCAACAGATAGACTTTTTAAAGTGAATAGCTAAGTGGACTTTCTCACCAAATTTACATTGGTGAGAATATTTTTAAGAGATTGCACACAAACACTAATGTTTATAAATATGTAAGAGGTGAATGCCAGGAGGATGGAGCCAGCCCCTTCTCAGTAACACCTAGTGACAGGACAAGGGACAATGCATGGAAGTTGAGGCATAGGAGGTTCCATGTGAACCTGAGGAAGAATTTTTTTCACTGTGAGGGTGAGAGCACACTGGAACAGGCTGCCCAGGAAGGTTGTGGAGTCTCCCTCTGTGGAGATATTCAAGAACTGTCTGGATGTATTCCAGTGTGATCTGCTCTAGGTGATCCTGCTCTGGCAGGGGTTCTGGACTGGATCATCTTCCAAGGTCCCTTCAATCCCTGACATTCTTCTATGATTCTACAATTCTATGAAGCTTACCCAAATTAACTGGTGGCCACATGGGATAAGATCATATTTAAATCCAACCTGAGAGCTTTTGCTGTCATCCTATGCACTGAAGAGTTCTCATCCACTCAGTTTGTATGGAACACTTCTTACCCTCAAAATTCTTCTCCAGCTTCAATCAGAGTTTACTCAAAGATCCCGTATTGAGCCCACAGGAAGACTTTCACCACCTCTCTGCCTTTCCAGGATTATTTGTAAACTTCTTGTAGGAATGCCATTCTGAAATAACTTTTTCAACGAATACATTTCTCCTGTAGAAACTGAAAAGCATGGCCATCTACAATTCTACATTCTAAAGAAAAACAAACAAAACAAAAGAAAAACCAACCACCCCCCCCCAAAAAAAAAAAAAGCCAAAACAAATAAAAAGAACTTCCCAAAGTACAGATAAAATATAAATATAATCATCTTCTGAACAGAACAAAAAGTACATCGCATGTGTGATTTTAGCCTTCCTTTTATTTAGGGTAAGAGACAATTGCTACCATTTGTAGGTTTACATTAATGGGATTTTAGAATAACTGTGCACATATGGGATGGCATTCAATAGCTCCAAGTGCAGGGTGCTGCACTTTGGCCACAACAACCCCATGCAGAGATACAAGCTGGGGTCGGAGTGGCTGGAGAGCAGCCAAACAGAAAGGGATCTGGGGGTGCTGATTGATACCCACCTGAACATGAGCCAGCAGTGTGCCCAGGTGGCCAGGAGAGCAAATGGCATCCTGGCCTCCATCAGGAATGGTGTGGTCAGCAGGAGCAGGGAGGTCATTCTGCCCCTGTACTCTGCACTGGTTAGACCACACCTTGAGTACTGTGTTCAGTTCTGGGCTCCCCAGTTTAGGAAGGACATTGAGATGCTTGAGCGTGTCCAGAGAAGGCTGACAAGGCTGGTGAGAGGCCTTGAGCAGAAGCCCTACAAGGAGAGGCTGAGGGAGCTGGGATTGTTTAGCCTGGAGAAGAGGAGGCTCAGGGGTGACCTTATTGCTGTCTACAACGACCTGAGGGGTGGTTGCGGCCAGGAGGAGGTTGCTCTCTTCTCTCAGGTGGCCAGCACCAGAACGAGAGGACACAGCCTCAGGCTGCACCAGGGGAAATTTAGGCTCGAGGTGAGGAGAAAGTTCTTCACTGAGAGAGTCATTGGACACTGGAATGGGCTGCCCAGGGAGGTGGTGGAGTCGCCGTCCCTGGGGCTGTTCAAGGCAGGATTGGACGTGGCACTTGGTGCCATGGTCTAGCCTTGAGCTCTGTGGTAAAGGGTTGGACTTGCTGATCTGTGAGGTCTCTTCCAACCCTGATAATACTGTCATACTGTGATATTCATAGAAACATATATTTTATTTTTTTTTTAGATTGCTTGGTGGAAACTAAGCTTTCAAAAAATAATACATCATGACCCAATTTATTTGATCAATCTTAAAATCATGTGTTTTTTTTTTAATTTTTCAGTTACCACATACATAGTATTTTGATTTAATTTTGTAGGAGGAGTTTATATGTGTTTATACATACATATGTATGTACATCTTTTCTGTTAGCATAGCAAAGTATGTTGGGGAGCTTCACAGCAGAACAATATGAAACAGCTGCCTTCCTTTCTCTCAGAACAGATATAAGGGATTGTTTTTCCTTTTACAGTGATCCTTTAAGTCACAGCAACCTTCTCCAGTTGCCATAAATTCGACACCCTGACAACTTAAAGACAACAGCAGCACATCACATCTAAAAGGAATTGTGTCTAATTTTCTCTGCTAATGCATTGTATCTGCAGAACTGATATTAAAGGTAATTCTGCACATCGTGTCTTGAAACCAGATACTAGGAGGGGATGATGAACAAATTGAAACCTCTTGTGGGAAAGAATTTGGCCAAATCCCAGCATTCCATAGACCATTCACATGAAATTGATAAGACCATTGTAAATCACTCCAGCGACTTAGAAAAGATGAAAAGATATAGACCTGCAATAGTAAATGAGAAATGGAGAAGGAGACATTATTATGGAAAAAGCTAAGCTGATGTTTATGTTGTTCAGTGAAGAATGCAAGTAGTAAATTTGTCTTTGCAAATAAGTGCAGGCTAATAATTTCCACAGTAGTTTTTTCTTCATTGTCTGTTTCTTAAGCACTGAAGTTTCTGCAAACATTAATTCCAAAGAAGAATTGAAATCATACTTACAGTTATTGCACATTGAGCAACATGCCATTTTTTCCTGTCAGACCTCACCCCACATTCTCTTATCAGAAAGGGACTGGCTTTCTACATGAATTTATATAGACAACGTGGAAAACTATTTAAAGCCTCAATCTTCTTTCAGAACTGATATATCAGAAAAGGCTGCAGGAAATATCATTGTGATGATCTTCACTGATTTGCCTAATTTTTGGCTCTATTTAGCAATTCAGTATAATCAAGAGCAGTACCTGGTCTATTCCAGAAGCCAAGAGAACACAGAATGTGTTTAAGGCACCTGCTTGTTGGGGAGGTGAAATTAATTGATGTGAGATGATATTTCCCCAAATTAATATTGTTTATTAATTTTGCTATTCAGAACTCTCACCACCCCCGGCCACTAATTTAAATAATATTTTGCTTCTTACACAGTCATGGAAACATTCTATGGATAATATCTACATCTAGAAATAACCAGCAAAATGTATAAACATTAATGGAACTGGAAGAGAAGGTTCCTGTGGTCAGATGTTGCTTGGGCTCAAGCCCTTTCTGCTCTACAGCAGAAGGCAGTAGAGAATTACAAAGAGGCATTTAAGCATTTACTCACAAATTATGATTACCCACTCGTGGGGGCTAACCACAGTCCAGACAGTGCCCAAATGCTTTCAGGGGACTCTGTCTTGTTGGACACTGAGGCTTGAATCTTCCCAGCTTCCGATGAAAGGATGCAGACAATCTCTGACCTTGTTCTCCTGGCTTCTTCTGGATGATCTGTGTATATGTCCAGGAATTCAAGGCAGGACCTTCAGGTGCAGAGGCAGATGTTGTGCAATCTCAGTACGATGTCACTCTGGCCACACAGGCTGATCGTGTGCAGACATCCAGGGTCTGCTCCTGGTAACTTGTGGCAGTGGAGTTTACCAGGCAAGCAATAAGGCAGTGTCCAATAACAGCAGGGCTGGGCACAGCAGAGAGAGAGCAGACAAAGAGCAGGGAAGCAAAGCAGGAAATCAGAAGCAGGTTTTTCACCTGCCTATCTCCTTTTATCAATGTGGGGCCAAGATTAATTGCCCTTTGGACACAGAATAGCCAATCAGGATGGCAGTTAGCCAAACCATGCCATATTAGGCAAAGCCGCAGGCTCGCTTTTCCCTAATCTGGGCAAAGCACAGGCCTTGCACGAGGCAGGCACAAGCTAAATGTGTGTATCTTTTTTTACCACAGGGCCCTGGGCAGGACAGACTCTCTGGCTCCAGGTTTTTTTTGTGTCCATTTCCTGCGCTTATGGAGCAGAAAAACCTGCCTAGGCAAGGCAGGACATGTATAAGCCTATTTTGGGCCTGTCAGGCCTCCTAGAACACCATTGTACTGGGAGCAAGGTAGTCTACAAATCATTCAATTGTTATGGCATAGGAAAGAGGTTTTTCTATCATTAAGAATCACACCTTACATACTTGGAGTGGCTTGGTTTTATTTTGGGTGGGAAGGGAAAGGAAATTCAAGATGTAAGGAAGGCAATGTTGATATTCTACATATCTAAAATATCTTTGGTGCTCAAGATTGAAGAGTTCCTTGAATTTTTCATCAAGTATTATAAAACTTTAACTTGAAACAGTTAGTTTCTTAAAATACCAATTAATTTAGACATTTGTTGTGTTTAAAAAGTGAACTGGTGGTATGTAAAGCTGCAACTTGGATAGGGACCTGGGAGTATTGTTTGACAGGTGACTGAGAGTCACCAGTGTACCCAGATGGCCAAGAAGGCCAGTGGCATCCTGGCTTGTATTAGAAACACTGTAGCCAGCAGGAACTGGGAAGTGAGCATTTCCCTGTACTCAACAGTGGTAAGGCCACACCTTGAGTACTGTGTTCAGTTCTGGGCTCCTCACTATGAGAAGGACATTGAGGTGCTGGATCATGTCAAGAGAAAGGCAGTGAGGCTCACAAAGGGCTCATCAGGGAGCTGGAGTTGTTCAGTCTTGAGAAGAGGAGGCTTAGGGGAGACCCCATTGCTTTCAAGCAGCAGGACCAAAAGAAATGAATATAAACTGTGCCAGAGGAGAATTAGACTTCATATTAGGATGTATTTCTTTACCGAAAGGGTTATCAAACGTTGGAATGGTCTGTCCAGGCCAGTGGTGGAGTCACCATCCCTTGAACAGCTTGTGGACCTTGTGCTTAGGGACATGGCTTAGTGTTGACCCTGCAATGCTGGGTCAAAGGTTGGACTGGATGACCTTAAAGGTCCCTTCCAAACAAATACACTCTGTGATTCTGCAGTATTTTAGTATAGTTTAATCAGTGTACACCACTGTTGAATAGCCAGAAAAGAAACAAGTGACAAACAGAGTCAAGTACCTCTACCAATTCTTTTCCTTTTCTGAAAACAAACTAAATTTGGTTTTGCTAAGATTTTTTTCCATCACAATTCTTTAGTATTTAGCACACTTGACTGAAGCTGTATTGTACTGGTTAGCATCATATTTACTACAATACATTGTGAAGATTATTACTTGAAAAAAATGAATAATGAAATATTGGTAGCCTAACGATAATGTTTAGCTGTGTCCTGCTTAAGGCAATACATACATTCACTCTCAAGTGGTTATCTTCTTCTGAAGGGGATAAAGTGTTGTTTCTTACTGACGTCAGTAAAATATATCTCAGATAAATCTGAAATCTTGAATTCAGAAAGACATGTTTCCATTAGAAATGGTAAATGCCAGTCTGCATGGATGTTTCTATGTATCAGTTAGGTATCGGATATCTATGTATCTTTAGGTATTGCTTCTTGTTTGGTGCATATTATCACAGGCAATTACTTTATGCAGTGTTTTTCATTAATATTTCTCAAAAAATCTCTTGCAGTTTTGCATGAAAAGGGAGAATGAAATTGCCTTTTAAATCCTTGCCTAATCAGGCAAGACATCACACATACTGTTTCAGGTAGAAACTGAAAGGTTCATTCCAGAAAAGTTTGGATGTAACTTGAATCAGCAGAAAAATAACACGATAAAGTCCCTATATTGTATAGATATTATATGAAAACAATGCTCTTCTTTCTTTAAACTGCAGCCAGTGCCTAGCCTTTGATGAAGCCCTGGAATAATGGAGTGCCATGGGCTATTTTCTTCTGGTTTCTATAGCTCAATACGGGGCTTGTCTCTTCTGTTTGTTTTCAGCTAATTGCCTGAAGATCTAATAAGTTGGTGATGATGTATGCTGAGCACCAGTGACCCCTTGCCAAAAGAAATATTATGTCGCACTAAAGTTTAAGGAGCTAGGTTTTTATCAGCCAAACATCTTTTCCCTTAAAGGCTCTAATTTCCACTGTGTAAGTGGCACTATGTACGTTGTAAGTGGCATCTAGGACTGCACTGATTCTTTTAAGTGGCTAAGACAGAAATAATACTCAAGGGAAAAAGCCAATGTGGAGTCCAAACACTAATCTACATGTCTTCTCTTTTTTACTGCTGCAAGGCTTTGGTATTTGCTTTTCAACATACCTCAATGGAAAAATCACTTAAGAAATGATCCATATAAGAGAACATTCAAATTAAATTAGTTGCTTACTAAGATTTTTTGCTTTACATATAATTTTCATGACCTTATTTTTAAATGATCCTTACTTATATGCTTCTTCTTAAAGCAAAAATACCCAGAGAAAGAAAAGATATTGACAGTTAATATCAATAATATTGTGAGTTAGAACATATAGGGACAATTAATAGAATGAGATCTAGGTAGGTAACATAAATTCTGCATTAAATCATTTTGCACAGATTGCAAGTTAAAATACATATATATATATTAAGTAACATACTATGGTGGCAAAGTTGGGGTATATCAGAAGCAAAAACCTTCTGACGAATGTTTCTAATAGTCATAAATTATCTGATTTTTAAATGGATGCAGCACTCTTCCAAGATTCTTAATGATCAAACTTCTGTGGAACAAAGAAAAATAGAACATTGTAGAAGTTACAGGGGAAAAATAATTCCCTTACTTGTGGAGTCATCATTTTACCTTATTAAAGCAGTTTCTCATGTTACAGGGCAATCCAACAACAGTCTGAACTTCAAAAATGTATTGGTGCTGTAAAGTTCCCAGCCCAGCTACCTTGCTGCTCAGCAGAACAGACAGACCTCAGCTCAGTGAAAATGCCTGCCATGGGAGTGCCAAAAGTCATCCTGCTGGCAAGGAGTTCCTTCTGCTGGTCCACAGGAGACACTGAAAGCTGGCTGTGACTGACCCGAGGGCACAGGTAAGGAATACTTGGGTTAAGCTAACAACTCTCTGTCACCAATTTTTTTTTCTTCTGCTTGCCTGCACACCCATTCCTGAGCCTTTGCACTACATGTTTGCAGTGTTAGTGAGCCCATTCATCTCACTGCCTGTCTGAAAACTAACACACTGAGGAAAGAGAGAAAATACATTTTCTGATGTGTTAGAGAGCTGAACCTGTAGCTCACCAGAAGCAAAAACCTGCAAGATGGAAGGAAGAACATTTTTTTAAACATAAGAATTGTTGTGAAGTTGTACCCATCTAAACCTGCATTACTTTGGTCCTGCCTCTGACATTTGGTAACTGACCACTCCCAGAACATTTCTCTGACCAGCGCTGGCCTGGGTTTGGTCAGGTGGTGCCCTGTCTTAGAGAGCTGATCTCTGCAAAATCTCTGAAAAGATGGACCTCTCATTAAGGCTTTTTCCCCAGAGTAGGAGTTATGGGACAAGGTCATGATGGCCAAGGGGCAGCTGGAGCTGAACTTGACAAAGGATTTAAAGAAAATAAGAAAGGCTTCTACAGGTACATAAACTAGAAAAGGAAGGTTAAAGATAGCAACACCACCCCACCACCCCATCCCCCAACCCAATGTACAGCAGCAGCACCTTGCCTTCATCAGCAGGCAAGATGAAGACTGCAATTCTCAACAACTATTTTGGCTCAGTCTTCACTGGTAACCCTTCTCCTCATGGTTCTCGTGTCGATGGCCCACAACACAGAGACCAGGGATACAAAGTCCCTTCACTGAAAGTGAAGGCAAGGTGTGAGATCATCTGAGGAACCTGAAGATATACAAATCCATGGGACCTGACAGAATACATCCCAGAGTCCTGAGGGAATTAGCTGATGTGCTTGCCAAACCACTCTCCCTGATATTTGACAAGTCCTGGCAGTCAGGTGCAGTCCCTGGTGACTGGAAGACAGGAAACGTTACACCTATTTTTAAAAAAGGTAGAAAGTTGGGAGCTTACCAACCTGTGAGCCTCACCTCCGTGCCTGGGAAAATCATGGAACAGATCCTCTTCAGATGATGCACTAGGGCATGTGGAATACAGACAGGTGATTCAAGACAGCCAGTGTGGCTTTACTAGAGGCAAATACTGCCTGACCAACCTAGGGGCTTTCTATGATAAAATGACTATGTCAGTGGACAAGGGATGACCTATGGATGTGATCTATCTGTCACAGTCCCTCACAACATCCTGCTGGACAAGTTGGAGGGATCTGTAGATTTGGCAGGTGGACTGTTCAGTAGATAAGGAATTGGCTAGATAGTCACATCCAGAGGGTAGTGTTCAATGGCTTAAAGAGCAGATGAAGAGCAGTGAAAAGTGGTGTTCCTCAGGGGTCTGTACTGGGACCTGCACTGTTTAATATTTTTATCCATGCTACCGACAGTGTGTTTGAGTGCACGATCATCAGGTTTGCAGATGACACCAAGCTGAGTGGTGCTGTTGATGTGCCAGAGGGATGGGATGTCATCCAGAGGGACCTGGACAAGCCAGAGAAGTGGCCCAGGTGAACCTCATGAAGCTCAACAGCTGCAAGTTGCACCTGGGCCAGAACAATCCTCCCTATCAATACAGACTGGGGCATGAGGTAATAGCAGCTCTGTGGAAAAGAACATGGGGGTGCTGATGGATGAGAAGCTGGACATTAGCAGACAGTGTAAGCTTGCAGCCCAGAAGGCAAATCATATCCTGGGCTGCATCAGCAGATCTAGAGAGGTGATTCTGCCTCTGTGGTTTGCCCTTGTGACCTGGAGTACTGCATCCAGGTCTGTAGCTCTCAATATAAGGACATGAAAATGATGGAGCGGGTCCAGAGAAGGGTCATGAAAATGATCAGGGGGTTGGAGCACCTCTGCTACAAAGACAGGCTGAGGGAGTTGGGAGTGTTCAGCCTGGAGAAGAGAATGTTCTGAGGAGACCAAATAGCAACCTTACAGTACCTGAAGGGGGCTTACAAGAAGGATGGATAGAGGCTTTTTACAGAGGCCTGTAGTGATGGGACAAGGGGCAATGGCTTCAAATTAGAGAAGAGAAAATTTAGATTGGATGTTACGAGCAGGTTCTTTACTATGAAGGTGATGGAACACTGGAACAGGTTGCTCAGGGAGATAGTTGAAGACCCATCCTTGGAGATATTCAAAGTGAGGCTCAACAGAGCTCTGGACAGCCTAGTCTAGTTGAGGATGCCCCTGCTTACTGCAGAAAGGGTTGAACTTCAGAGATGTCTTCCAACCCAGACCATTCTATGATTCTATAATTATATGATTCTCAGTTCTTTCCTGTGCCTGAAAGGATATGAGTTTGCATTTTTCCGTGCTCAGGTGGATGCACAGGCACAGACAGGCTGCAAAGCGTGACACAGGGCGCTCACACACCCTGAGCCAATGACTGATTTGTGTAAACAGTGAAACATGCTCTGCATCAGAGACTGGAAGCCACGTTTTAAACTATTTTGGCTCAGAACTGCAATTTTGCTGCTTCTGATCCCCTAAATAATCTGTTCTCCCACACAACACTGGAATATCTGCATCACAAAAAACCCAAACCATGGCTTCCACACATAAAACATAGGCTTTGGTGCAGAGAATCCACAAGGGAAAGGAAAAGTGAATCACAAATATCCTATATCTGGTCACCTTGCTCTGATCACTGAGCCGATGGCTCATAGGCACCAATTCTTATTTGCTGCATTTGTGCTTCTTTACAATGGCCTGAATTATTATAGGTTCCTGGAATATTTCTGTCACTCTGAATGGTCCTTGTTGAAGTAAGCAGAGGTAATATGAGCCTGAAAGATCTCCACTGTTACCCGAGTGCCTAAACTGCTTGAGAATCCCCAGAGAAAAGGCTGGTTTTGCATGGCCCAGTGACAGGCAGCTTGATTTGAAGTCAGCTGAACTCATAAGGAAAAACAAACCTATGGATTTTGGATGGCTCCAGGGTCACATGGTGGCTGAAAAGGAATGTTGAGACTTGATACAATGGATTTAAGCAAGGAGCTTTGTGCCTTTTAAGGCATAGTCAGATGCTGAGGTGTCAGGAAAGAGTTCCAAACAAAATAATATACCAACATTTAAATTCTAGGTGAGCTGCTAGCTAATCAAAAACCAAAAAGCAATATTTTATTTAAATTTGCTACTATATCAGATAATAGCAAGAGTTCTAATCTAATTTTAAATAGGAAACAGGGCAACTTCTGGTATTTATGAATTAATATCAGGAAATTGGTTGAAACTAATGAAAAATAATGAATAATGAATAATGTGTAATGAAACAAGTGAGTGGCCATAACATGATGGAAGCAAAGGCAAATTTAGGAACATCACAATTGTTTGCTTTACAAGCAAATAATAGAACTATATTACCTTGTACTTCCAAAATAGCTAACACTGCATATATATGATCTTTAATCAGTCATGAATTGAGAATTCATGTTCTCTTTTGGTTGGAAAATAGCTAAAAGGCAGAATGCAGCTCCAATTATTTTATTTTTTACATACAGAGTAATGCATTAATAGGTAAGAATCTCACAACTTAATACAACCAGCAATATTTAATATTAGTGGAGAAAACAATGTACAATAATTGTAGGCTTTTCCTTTTTCATAACATTTTCAATCTCTTTTGGTACTCCTGTTTGATCTATGTATCTATACATACAGTTATCAGTAGAAGGGGTTAAGAAATGACATGCCAACGTTTGCAAATGTCAGAGCTCTTTATGCTGGTTAGAATTAGAGAAGACTTTGAGAACCTTCAGAGGGACTTACTGAAGCAAGTTGAGTTGGCAGTTTGATGGTGGTTAAGAATGAGTGTCTTCCTAATGAAAAGAAATATACTCTGGAGAGAATAATGTAAAGTCAATGGGTTGATGCATGTGCTTAAACTTAAGTATGCATTTGACTGCCTTGATGAATAAGGATGGCTTTACATTCTTACACTTAATTCATTGCTTTACACATTGAATCTTGAAATCTTAATGATTCTTAAAACTATTATCTATTCAAAGTAACACTACATTCTTGTGTTTTTTGGTGTTTGGGTTTTTTTAATTTAAGATATTACTTCATGCAAAGAAAGGTAATCCAATCACTAATTGATTTCGCAACCACAGAACTATTGTTAAAGAAGAAATTATTACAAAATTCAGCATCTTAAAATCTCATCATCTATTAGCTGTGCTGTGAGACTTAGAGAAATTTCCCCAAAACACTGGAATTCATTCTAGAAAAACCCTGAAATGCACTAATAATACCCAGTTTTCTAGGTAACATAGCACATGCATTTTTTTTCTGATGTATTATTCCCTCTTGTCTTGGATTAAATGTCCAATATGGCATTTATTTCTTTCATTATTTTATGATGTTGTTAAATATGTACTCTTCCATACTCGAGAACAAGTTGGCAATATAATATGCTGATATGAAAGAAATAACAAGATATGTTGCATGCATGAGTCTTGATTATTTGAAACATTGTTTTGTGTAATGTGTTTTAACCCCTTTTCTGATTGAGATGGTGTTTGCTATTCCCTTTGTTTAATATATGTCTAAGAATTCTATTTCTACTGCAAAAATAAATGATGAATTATTTATACATACCAATTATTTATTATCATTTATGCAAAGCTTGTCATATTATGCATGCATAAGGGGATTAAATCACTGTTAACCCATAATGCCTTTAGGGGCATTATATGATAGGCAAAAGGTTGCTTATGTTTACTATTGTAGATAAACATATACATTAAGAACATACATACTGTTTATACACATTGCCAAGTTGAATATCAGTTCTGTTAGGAAAATAAAGTGTTTATTGAGCAATTGATTTTATAAATAATGATCAACTAATCTATTTAATGAAGTATACTTACTTTCTCTAGCTTAAAAGTATGAGGTTTTTTTCTACTAATGATATGCATGTTGAGTTTCATTCAAACCTGAAGAATGGAAGTAGCATAAGAATGCACTCAAATCTTTTGTTTTCCATCATGAGGCAGCTCTCATGATGGAAAATAATAATAATGGTGCATTATTACACTTTACCACTAAAAATAAGTAGGCACAATCTCTAAAATAGATGGCAAATTCAGGGAGATAGGTAGAGTGGTTATACTGACATAAAGAGGCATAAAGATTGGATGCAGTTGCTCTAATGGGATACAGAATGGAAACGCAATTTTGCAGGATGTGAAACAAAAAAATTACGTTTAGTAGTGCCATGCTGAAATAGTTCTTATGTTTTGGCATTGCACCTAACAGAAGAAAACATTTTTAAGTTTGCATAGAACAACACTTATTCCATCTGTAATAAATAAACAAGTAGGTTTAAATCATAAAAAGATTAGGGCATCACGTGTGTCCTGGAGGACATTTCATATAGTGGCAGGGTAAGAGAGTAATTCAGCAAGAGTCAAATGACAACAATTTAATGAAGTCACTCTCCAGAGTTGCAAGATCTTGTTACAAATACGGTTCAGGTCACACTCTAAACATGGTTAAAGGTCTCAGCCTAGTTCCTGAAGAATGTCAGTTCACACAACAAAACCTGCTCCTCGAAAGCACATATGCAAGTTTCTGATCAGTGCATTCTTATTCTCTTATTTTCTTGTCCTTCTACAGCAAAGCAACATGTGGATTTCTTGACCTATCCCAGTTTGACTCCCACAGCAGCTTAATTTGTTCACTCCAGAGCCTACAGATCCTGAGGATCTATTGTTTTAGCTGTCGCGGCACTTTAAAGCCTTTCCTAAGCAGTTAGCACAAACAGATGGGAGCACATCTCGGAATCGAGGAGTGAGAGACTGAAAATAACAATGAGTCCTGGGGCAAAAGAGATGAGGCCAGCTGGTTAACTGATCTTGACCAACTAAGCTGAAAGAAAATGTATAGGTATTATTGGATGTAGATTACAAAAAGGTCAGGGCAGATAAACAACATCTTTTCCTAATTTAGACAAGCTGCACTGAAGTCAAAGGTTGCCATTGTATTCAGCTGAGTTCCTAACTGAATATTGCATGCTTGATTCACCAAAATATTTGTATATACTCAGCTTTAAACTGCAAAGAAAGTCACTTCTTAAGGTTTAGCACTTTCTCACTTTCTGTCATCAGCCTGGTGTAAGCCTTGGAGGTGACCTCATTGTTAGAAACACTCCCAGAGAATCAGTGGCTTCAACATTGATTCAGAAAAAACACACTTTATGGAAACTAGCCATATCAGCAGCCCCTTCTTTACATGACAGATTAAACCTGTTATATCCTAATTTTAACTGCAAGCACAGCCTTGTTTTAGACAGCTGCACTGAAGCAATACCCTGCAAGTAAGACTTTCCTCTTGGTTTGGTTAACTTGATGTCAGAACAATGCCCTGGTTTATACAGGGTTATTCTGATTAAAACCTATACAAGAGAGATCAAAATCAGGTCCACTGTCTGTAAAGAGCAAAATAATGTATTAGAAGAAAAAATAGTTTGAGGGCAAGTAAAATCTCTAGCTTGTTTTTTTAATTAATATTTTCTTTTCGTGATATAGCCTCAGGCATCCAAATATATATTCTTCTAATCCCACTTGACCTCAACAGAAATGTTTATGCCAAGGGTGTTCTCAAATTCCCAAGACTAGGGTTTAGGATAATGGATTCTACCAAAGGGCATTCTTGCATTTTTCTTCTATCTTTTCAATTCCAAACATCTTTACACCCTTGTTTTAATCTCAGTCTTCCTCTCTCCCATAGATACAGTCTCATGCATAACACTCCTACAGATGCTGCACCAAGGGTCAGAACTACCTCAATCAGTACTAATGAACACCTTCTTAACTCTTAGCTCCTAGACTGAAATAAAAGAGGTTCTCAGTTTCTGTCTACCTCTGGATACTTAGTACATGTCACTGGTATTTTATTTCTGTACAGATGATCTATGAAATGAATAATAATTCCAATAGTTAACATAGAGTAGGAGGGACTTTTATTTGCAGTTTGTTTGCTGACTGTAATAATGGCTTTTGAAAGAACAAACCTCTTAATTCTTTTTCTTTCAGTTTATGATATGACTTTTATGAAAGATAGATGTGAAATAATATTGCTGTTAGAAACGAGCAGATCAGTTTTCATTTTAGCATAGCTGGAAATGAATGTATAAGGTTTTTGTGTGTAGTTCTGACACTCTTTGCCACAAAATGCAGAGCCACACTGAACTTATTCTCATAAATTTATTCAAACTAGCATGTAGAAGTGTTGTCACTTGAATTCATTAACCAAAATTACCTTTCTTTGAAAATTTAATTCACAAAAATCAGTAGCAGAGAATTAACATGGAACATTCCTTTACATAACTATAAAGACTTTGAGGTGTTTCCACTGGCATGTCACAAAAAAAAAGCGATGTCATCTTTTGGCAACATTACCACTAATTCCCTAATTTCAGTTCTAGATGTAGAAGCTTTTCTGGTGTGCTATTCTCTACATTTCAAAGAGGTCAGATAAGATCATAGAAATTTGTATTGTTCTGAATGTGAAAAACAATATTCCAAAGTAAAATGCTTAGAAGTAAAGCCCCTATTTAGTTCTGACACAGTTTGCATTTACAATTTTTATTAACAGTATTGATAATACAGCATTCACTCCTCATTGCTGCATCCAATTAGGCTATTTTAAAGAAAATTCTGATGGTAAAAAAGGAAAGAAAAAGATCTAATAAATGTAACACTTCATTTTTGTCAGGTAAATAGAGGAAGAATCTATTATTTTTATCACTTGTCCTTTTAAAAATATGTGGGGAAGGTTGTGGATGTAGTCTAAGTGGACTTCAGCAAGGCCTTTGGCATCGTCTGCCACAATAAGCTCCTGGCAAAGCTGGCAGCCCATGGCTTGGGCAGATTCCCTCTAAAACGGGCCAAGAACTGGCTGGAAGGCTGGGCCCAGAGAGTGGTGGTGAATGGTGCCACATCCACTTGGCAGCTGTCACTAGTGGTGTTCCCCAAAGGTCAGTGTTGGGCCCAGTCCTGTTCAATATCTTTATTGATGATTTGGATGAAGGGATTGAGTCCAGCATCAGTAAGTTTGCAGATGACACCAAGCTAGGAGCAGGTGTTGATCTGTTGGAAAGTAGGAGAGCCCTGCAGAGGGACCTAGACAGGCTGGATGGGTGGGCAGAGGCCAATGGGATGAGATTTAACAAGGCCAAGTGCAGGGTTCTGCACTTTGGCCACAACAACCCCAAGTAGCACTACAGGCTGGGGACAGAGTGGCTGGAAAGCAGCCAGGAGGAAAGGGACCTGGGGGGTACTGATAGATAGTAGCTGAACATGAGCCAAGAGAGCCAATGGCATCCTGGCCTGTGTCAGGAACAGTGTGGCCAGTAGGACAAGGGAAGTTATTCTTCCCCTGTACTCAGTATTGGTCAGGTCACACCTTGAGTGCTGTGTTCAGTTCTGGACCCCTCAATTCAAGAGAGATGTTGAGGTGCTGGAACGTGTCCAGAGAAGGGCAACAAAGCTGGTGAAGGGCCTGGAACACAAACCCTATGAGGAGAGGTTGAGGGAGCTGGGGTCGTTTAGCCTAGAGAAGAGGAGGCTCAGAGGTGACCTCATTGCTGTCTACAACTACCTGAAGGGAGGTTACAGCCCGGTGGGGGATGGCCTCTTCTCCCAGGCAACTACCAATAGAACAAGAGGACACAGTCTCAAGTTGTGCCAGGGGGAGTATAGGTTGGATGTTAGGAGGAAGTTCTTCACAGAGAGAGTGATTGGCATTGGAATGGGCTGCCCAGGGAGGTGGTGGAGTTGCTGTCCTTGTTCAAGAAAAGACTGGATGAGGCACTTAGTGCCATGGTCTAGATGACTGGATAGGGCTGGGTGCTAGGTTGTACTGGATGATCTTGGAGGTCTCTTCCAACCTGGTTGATTCTATGATTCCATGATTGTATGATTTTTTTTGGTCCCATTCTTTTAAGATGTTTAACATCAACTTAACTGGAGTCTTTTAAGACACTTAACAGCAATTTAACTAGAGTCCTATTTAATTTGGTTTCAAGAGAAATATCAGCTAATCGACGCTACAGAGTGTCACTATGATTGTGATTTATTCTTACAGATTAACTTCATTACAGTAATATAGCTTGGGAAATGTATGAGAAGGAATTTAGGAACTCACTTTATTTTGTAACTAGGGATTAGAGGCAAAGGAACCTACAGCAAAGAACCTGAAGAGTAAGGAGAACAAACAAGCAAAGGTCAAAATACAATGCCCTGAGTATGTGCTTCTCTCTTTTCTTTAGGACATATGTATTCAGAATTTCTGGTAATGAAGCCTACAGTAAAAGCTCCTACATTTCACATTATTTACACTCAGGCCTGCTAATGTTCCTAAGCTGCATTTCCAAAATGAATTGCTAATTGCCACTTGTGAGAGATACTGCTACATGATTCGTTCCTGGATGTTTTCTCCTGAGCAAGGAAAAGCCTCTATATATCATCATTGAGTTGATTATTGCTCAGGGATCCTGAAGAATAAACACTTTTGAGTCTTGACAGCTGATTATGGAGGAGAAATATTTTTCAAACTGTTGCAAAATACAAACAGGTTGTAGTATGTAAAACACAATTCCCCACGTAGTCATATGCACATGCACTAATATTCATTCCCTGAATCTTAAAGCAATTTAAAAGGATAATTAGTATGTAGTGCCTGAATTGGCTCCTCAGAGGGTTAGTGTCCACCCTGTTTGTCACTGTTTCTTGCCTAATCCTGTCTAATGAGGGTTTATGTTAACATCGCTAAGTGCTTGCCGATAAGCACTACCAGGCTATCTAAGCTTAGAGAAGACATGCTGTTCAAATGGCACTGCCTTTGGCTAGCATGCCATAAGATATTGATTATTACTTATTGTGCTCCATATTCAAAAAAGCTGCCATTTGTACTTATTGGTAGGGTCTTGTAGTTCTTGTGCAGATAAAAAAAAAATCACATATTTTCCCTAAATTTACATTTCTTAATGTCGTTATTCTTTCTTTTGGCAGCACATCTCTCAGTTTGATGTACAGCTTTAAAGAGCTTAAAATGAGTTAAACAGAACTGCACCGATCATCACACTTAAGTGAAAGCATTGGTGAAGGCACATCTATATAGAGATATATAAGGCAATATATGTTGGGGAGTTGTGTCATCCTTTGGGTTTTTGTTTCTTTGTTTGTTTGTTTAATTGATTTTATTGTTGCCTCATCAGAATACTCCAGTGTAAAAGGTTTATCCAGTATAGAAGTTCGGGTTTATTTGCTTTGGGCTTGGGGTTTTCCTTTGAAACAAAACAAAACAAAAAATTAATTTTTTTTTCTCTCTTTCTTCCTGTTTTAGAAGCTGCCAGATCCCATAGAGCATTAAACATCACAGTCAGACCTTTTCTCTCTGACTAGTTGTGATTATCCTTTGCAGGTAAGAAGGCATCCTGCTGGTCTGAAACAAGAGGTCACTCTTCAGATCTAAGATTTGGTTTGAGTCTTTTCTTCATTTCAGAAAGGTGAAGATATACTCCTGTTATAATTGCCTACATTAGCTACCTCTACCCTGCTGCTAAAAAGCAGTCTCAGGAGTGCATGGAAGCAGCTGACTAGCATGTACTCTCCCATTCACACTATTGCTTGTCAGGTTGCCTAAGGCCTGCCTGCAGGCAGCCCATGAGCAGCCTGTTTCGGCATATCTGGAAAAGCGCTAAGCTACCCAACAAATCAGGGGTGGAAGGTCCTGACCACTGACTCCCCTCTAAACGCAGCACAGAGATATCAGGGCAGTCCCTGTCACTGGGTTCAACACTAGGCAAACATGCTGGCACAGCTGCTGTGCATCCGTTGCCTTCTGAAGGAAGTACCCTCTCACTTGCCAAATCGCCTTGCCTGGGAGCAAGCATGGCATGTTCAGAGGTGATTCAGCTGGCAACCCATCACTAAGAGCAAAAGAGGATAGCAAGGCAGCAGCATTTAGCATCCTCATGCCCTTGCCATTTCTGTGGCTGGCCTGGTTTCCACTTGCTCAATTCCTTTCTTGAAACTCTGAGCATTGTGATTTACTGTGGATGAAGTGAGCATTGTTATGATTCACTGTAACCGAATACATGGGCTGGTACATGTGTGCTTAAATCAAGCCCATAATCCCAAGATTAATTAGGATGTGTGCTGACGTTTTCAACTAGTTAAGTCTTTGGGCGTATCACTGATTAACAGAGCTGTATATAAAATGTATCTGTACCTCAGACCTGAAAAGAAAGGCATGTAAAATGTTACAGTTTCTCTGAAGTTCCTTTTCCCCAGTAGAATCATAGAATCATAGAATCAACCAGGTTGGAAGAGGTCTCCAAGATCATCCAGTCCAACCTAGCACCCAGCCCTATCCAATCAACTAGACCATGGCACTAAGTGCCTCATCCAGGCTTTTCTTGAAGACCCCCAGGGATGGTGCCTCCACCACCTCCCTGGGCAGCCCATTCCAATGCCAATCACTCTCTCTGTGAAGAACTTCCTCCTAGTATCCAGCCTATACCTACCCTGGCACAACTTGAGACTGTGTCCCCTTGTTCTATTGCTGGTTACCTGGGAGAAGAGGCCACCCCCCACCTGACTACAATGCCCCTTCAGGTAGTTGTAGACAGCAATGAGGTCCCCCCTGAGCCTCCTCTTCTCCAGAGTAAACAGCCCCAGCTCCCTCAACCTCTCCTCATAGGATTTGTGTTCCAGGCCCCTCACCAGCTTTGTTGCCCTTTTCTGGACACGTTCCAGCACCTCAACATCTCTCTTGAATTGAGGGGCCCAGAACTGGACACAGTACTCAAGGTGTGACCTGACCAGTGCTGAGTACAGGAGAAGAATAACCTCCCTTGTCCTACTGGCCACACTGTTCCTGATGCAGGCCAGGATGCCATTGGCTCTCTTGGCCACCTGGGCACACTGCTGGCTCATCTTTAGCCTACTATCTATCAGTACCCCCAGATCTCTTTCCTTCTGGCTTCTCTCCAGCCACTCTGTCTCCAGCCTGTAGCATTGCTTGGGGTTGTTGTGGCCAAAGTGCAGAACCCTGCACTTGGCCTTGTTAAATCTCATCCCATTGGCCTCTGCCCACCCATCCAGCCATTCCAGATCCCTCTGCAGGGCTCTCCTCCCTTCCAGATAGCAGAGCAATATTGCTAGAGCTTAGGTAAATGGAGTTGTGCATGCCGACATTTTGTTTAGGTTCATCAAGTGTGTCACGTAAAAACTGATGTGGCATCAGCATCCAACTAAAACTCAGCCAGGGCACGCTGCAAAGCTTTCAGAGTCTCTCTGCTCTTTTCCACAATCCTGTGTTAAAAGTGAGCTCTGTAATGAAATAGGAAACTTGGAGAATTCACTGGTGAATTTCCATCCTGAAATATATTACATAAAAGAAACTCAACAAAAATGGAGGAAATATCAGTACAACTTATCAGATAATGACTATTTTCATTTCTCCATTTTAATATTTTTCTGTGCATAGTAGAAACTCCTAACAGTGTACAAAATAAAATGCTGATTTGAGACCTATTTGGAAAGAATTCTGTAAAAAGTTTGGTTTGATTGGGTTTAAGGGTTTTTCATAAAAGGTGCTATTTTTCATAGAGTCATAGAATGTTAGATTTTGGAAGGGACCTCCAGAGGTCATCAAGTCCAATGCACCCTGGAGGGTCACACAGGAACATGCTCAGACTCATCAGGAAAGCCTCTGGAGAAGGAGATTCCACAACCTCTCTGGGCAGTCTGGTCCAGTGCTCTTCACTCTTATGATAAAGATTTATTTTCTCATGGTCAAGTGGAATTTCCTGTGTTCCAGTTTGTATCCATTATCCCTTGTCCTAACAAAGGACACCACTGAAAAGAGACCACCTTCTTGACACCTAATGTTCAGATATTTTTAAACATTAACAATATCTCTTGGTTTTCTCTTTTCCAGGCTAAATAGCCCCAGGTCTCTCAGCCTTTACTCATTAGACAGATGTTCCAGTCCCTTAATTGTTCTTGTTGGCCTTTATTAGACACTCTCTAGTAGATACCTTTCCCTCTTGAAATGGGGAACGCATAGCTGGACACAATTCTCCAGACGTGGTCTGACTAGGGCAAAGTAGAGAGGCAAGAGAACCTCCTTTGGCCTGCTGGCTACAATGCACTCCAGTATACCATTGGACTTCTTGGTCACAAGGGCACATTGCTGTCCCATGGATAACTTATTGCCCACCAGGACTGCAAAGTCTTCTATGGAATTGGTTTCCAGCAGGTCAACCCTTATGCTGTGCTGGTGCACAATGTTATTCCTCTCCAGGTGGAGGATTCTACACTTATTCTTGTTGACAACTAGTCTAATCAGAAAGCCATGTACAACTGATCCTACAGAATAAGTAATAACTATCTCATACTAAAGCTGACATGCCTAAAGTAATTACAGTAGTAAAGCATTTAATCTTTACAACTATTAAGACCATTACAATGAGCTTGGTATCTGAAAAATTGTCATGTTGGAACAGAGAGAGTGGCCACCCTGGAAGCATCTTCTGTCTGACAATCAATTGTGGATGCTCAGGAAAAGAAATAAAGCAGATCTAAGATAAGCTAAGGTTATCTAAGGTACTTCTCATCTTCTGGAAACCAGTAGATTTTGAGTCAGACCAATATATGCACAATACATTTAAACTCCATCAGTGTGATTATCTGGAATGAATGTGTCCCTCTTTTTTAATCTATTAGTACTTTTGGCTTGCTTAGGATTAATATTGTAGCAAAAGGGTTCAGAATAAGAGTACAAAATCACTGTCTGAAAATGACTAGTATACACTCTTAAATGTCTGAGATCAAAATATATAATTTTATGCTATTATTTATTGTATTTTATAGCATCGGATGCTAACATTGTAAGTGAAAAGTAGATTTGACTACCTAATACATGTAGGATAGCAGGGTTCAACTTGCTGAATCATTTCTGATAAACTCAGCTTCTTCTTCAGTCTAGATTATTTTTAAGGGGCAAGTCTATTCTTCTTTTAGCTGCTTTCTGGAAATAGATGTCTTTGGGCAATGACTTCTAAAATTGTTTCCCTGGTCATTATCATTACAGTAAGGAAAGAAGTAACTGGCTATAAGTAAGGATGGAAATCTATTCAAAAGATTTCCCAAAATTATACCTCTATATCCTTTATGTGTTATCACCTGTAAATTTAATTTCCTCAGAAGTTAACCGTGGTGTCCCCTGTATTGAGTGTTACACCCACTAGAGGGTATATAGCTTCCTCACTGCCAGAATTCTTTCCTGCTAAAGTAAGAGTCCCACTAAGCCTTCTTGGGCTAGCAGCCACATAGGTTATTTTCTGCTGTATCAGTCCTGCGGTGATTAGTAATTACTGAAAGCTGAATCTGGTACACTGTTAATGTATTTAAATAACTTAATTTCATCATATCATAGTCAAATTACAGGAACAGTTACTGTTTTGGCCACACAAAACCGTCTCTGACCAAGATGTACAATCTTTATCTAATTTGTCTCTAAGGGAATTAGAGAATTAAGGGAATTGTAAAGTAATATAGCAAATGCTGAAATTTGTATTAATAATTAGCTCAGTAAAAAAATTAAAATCCTGCTTCACTCATCCTGACCACAAAGGGCAAAAAAGATGTTTCAGAACAAAGGTAGAGGCTTTTCTGCAGCTGCTTCCACTGTCTTAGTGGCATTCAGAATTTTAACTTCTACTGTATGAAGTCATCTATCAGTAAAATGAACACAATGGTCCAGTTAGCCCTCCAAGAACCCCAAATATAAACACAGTTGATTTCTGCTGTCCCATAATGTCCCCAGCAAATCAGCTCGTTCCTTCATCTCACCACAAAAAGAAGTCCCATTGACATTTCAGAGGAGGAAGAGCAGAAGAATGAGAAAGCACAAAGCAAGGACATACCATAATCACAAGGTAACCTTGGACACAGATTATTTAAAAGCTCTGGGTTTTGAGTGAAAATATATCTTCACAGTGAGCATTTCACACAGTAATTGACAAATTCAGCAGCAATTTCATACAGCTCTAGTCATCAGTCGTTTGAAATATACAACTACAATGTTGTACTACTACCAAGTTTCAAGCACATGATAAGTCAATTTGATTGACAGTCCTTGACCAATAGCAAAGTAACTTTTTACAGTTGAAATAAATGTCTCTACTATTGGTATACATTTATTAATTTCAACTGGAGAAAAATAATAATGTTTAAGCACAATGGCAGCCATAAAACACGTATGCTATCACTTTTAGGCACACATTCTTAAGCCTTTGAATGGTTCTCTTTAGTGAATGGAGATGTGAATTTAGTCCTGAAAACACAAGAGATTTTATGCATCCAATTAAGAAGTTAGGCATCTACCTACCAGGTCTGTGTGTGCTGTTTACACTGGTTGTGTTTACAACCAAGCTTTAACTCAGAACTAAACTGCACCCAGCAAAAATGTTCTGGATAATTAGAAGTTATTACTTGGATACTTTTTGCTAAGTATTTTTCCAGGTTCAATGTTTTAATTGTCAGACAGTTTCTTCAGCAATGTGTCATTTGTGATGCAACATTTTTTTTCCCTTATTGTATGATTTTGTGTGGATCACTTAGTTTTGACAGATTTGAAATCGTGTCAGAGAGAGGAAACTAAGAGAGCACCAGAGTACTGCACAGCAAGACTGCATATTTTGTGCTTTACTTTGCTGTCAAGGTATTATGCTTTGCAGTCAAAGCATTACGCCTTCAAACACGGTGAAGTGGCATCTTGAGTCACTGTTACTGAAGATCAGGATATTTTTCTCATAGTACTTTTAATAAAACTCCATACTAATGGGAAACAAGTGATGCATGTTGTATTTGTGATCCTACACTCTGTGTTCAAGGTTAAGTTTTCAAAAGTAGTGTTGTGGGAGATACATGTCCTGACTTACCCAGGCATGATCCTATGGTCCTGTGCAGGGAGAAGATAAAAGGCTTGCATACACCCACTTTGAGGGTCCTGTGGGCCCAGGTAGCCAAGAGAGCCAATGGCATCCTGGCCTGTATCAGGAACACTGTGGCCAGTAGGACAAGGGAGGTTATTCTTCCCCTGTACTCATCACTGGTCAGGCCACACCTTGAGTGCTGTGTCCAGTTCTGGGCTCATCAATTCAAGAGAGATGTTAAGGTGCTGGAACATGTCCAGAGAAGGGCAACAAAGCTGGTGAAAGGCCTGGAACACAAACCCTATGAGGAGAGGCTGAGGGAGCTGGGGGTGTTTAGCCTGGAGAAGAGGAGGCTCAGGGGGGACCTCACTGTTGTCTACAACTACCTGAAGGGACATTGTAGCCAGGTGGGGGTTGGTCTCTTCTCCCAGACAACCAGCAACAGAACAAGGGGACACAGTCTCAAGTTGTGCTGGGGTAGGTATAGGCTGGATGTCAGGAGGAAGTTCTTGACAGAGAGAGTGATTTGCCATTGGAATGGGCTGCCCAGGGAGATGGTGGAGTCCTTGAAGGTGTTAAAGCAAAGCCTGGATGAGGCACTTAGTGCCATGGTCTAGATGACTGGACAGGGCTGGGTGATACGTTGGACTGGATGATCTTCGAGGTCTCTTCCAACCTGATTGATTCTATGATTCTATGATTCCAAGACTTGCCCATACTTTTTCTTCCCAAATAAGGGAAAGCAAACTCCTGACTTCACCTAATATAGTCAGAGTTGGCATAGTGCCATTCTCACTGGTGAATCTCTGTGGACAAAGGGGGCATTACAATTGGGCAAACAATAAATAGGGTTTGCCACATGCCTGTTTTTTGGCTTGCGCTTTCACCTGCTCTGCCCTCCCACATTATGCTCTGCTTTGCCTGCAACGACTTCCAATACACCAACAGAACTCCCTTCAAGGGTTTGGGTGCTGTCCAATACTATTTTTGGGGGTAAATATTCAAAGCCTCTTTGTAAGAAATTCTGTGACTAGATTCTATTGTGTCTTCTGCCTTAGTAGCAGAAAGGAGCCTCTCAGGTGTCTCTTGAGGGCTGGCAGTGTCTCGGCAGCAAGATTGTCTTTCCTAAAGAGTTAATGTTTGTTATATTTGCTAGTTATTTCTTCAATGTTCTAGGTTGCCTGTTCCCTGTGTGTATAGTTATTATTACTCCCATAGTAATTAACAATCTTCACCTGGATATAAAAATTAGCATCAATTATAAATTTTGCATACTTTGTAACAAGTAGAAAGCAGTCTTATTCTTCTCTTACAGGAGTACAGCTTGGTCCTCCAATAAACGTGATAAAAATCATTACTGAACTGGAAAGTGCAATCACCAAAAAAAGTGCACAAAATTCAAGACAGAAATATATTTGTCTGTGCATGCATTGTTCTTAAATAAACCAATGTGAAGTATTTATAATTAGGAGGTGTGTCAACCAAAAGTCATTACACTGACTTTCAGGTGGGAAAATCAATTGAATTATACAGTCACAATCAGAATTAGAATTAATCAGGTTGGAAAAGACCTTCGAGATCATCAAGTCCAACCCATCACCTAACACCTTCTAATTAACTAAACCATGTTACTAAGTACCTCATCCAGCCTCCTTTTAAATCTCTCCAGGGATGGTGACTTCACCACCTCTGAGGGCAGCCCATTCCAATGGCCAATCACTATATACATATATGTCTATAGTTCATTTAAAAATGTTCATGTTAGGTATTGAGATTTATACTTCAACACAACACAAAGAACTCTCAAAATTTTAGGTTTTGTTGACAATACATAATTTTCTACTGCAAATGTATCGCAGCAAGCTGCACTGAAAGACTTTGCTGTTATGGATAACATAAGTGTAATGTTTCTGCACCTCATCAACATTGTCTTTAAGTCATTCTCCAGAGGGAAAATTGACTGGGCAAGAGGTCAATTCACTTTCAGTTCCCATTCAATGACAGTGCACTTAGCTAACTAGGACCAATTAAATGATATTTTCTGTGAGGGAAACACTTGCTCTATAGGAACTCCCTTCTAACTACTGAATTGTTACTTACTAATTTAGTGGACTGCAAACTGAAAAGCCAATCAAATGCTAGAATTCTGTTAATCTTGAACTGAAATGCCAAAAGCTTTGTTTCATGGAATAAATATAAAAACTAACTTTGGCTGACATTTATTACTGTGATATCCTTACTTCCTGATCTAGAAATCACAATCTAAACCATTCCATCTCAGATGACTGTGTTGAAATAACTGTGGAATAGATTCATGGGCCTTGAAATATGCCTTACAGTGAGATACTTAAAGATCAGAATCGGTTTAAAAATAACAGATTTTAGAACAGGATTAATCCTTGTCTGCAATTATCTATACAAGGAGAAGATACCTGATATTAGAAGGTTCTTCAGTTAAACAGAGAAAGTCTTGGCAAGAACCCAACTTAAACACAAAAAAAAAAAAAAAAAAAAAAGGAAAAAAAAGAGGAAAGAGGCAAATTTATAAAAATATGGGTATCTGTATCCAAAACAACTTGCCAGGGGAGAAAATGTATCTCCACCTCCTAAAGAGGACCTAAAAGGTCCAAAATCTGCTAGCAGAACCTAGGCAGATGCAGCACAAATCCAAACCTTAACCTCAGAAATTCACATCCACCTTCCATTGGTTAGTGGAGATACCTGTCTGTCTGTCTGAGTGGAGAGTTTGCTGGGCATGGTGCCCAGAAATTGCTCCATCTGACCAGAAGGTGCATGTGTATGGCCATGGTCTTTACAAAGACTCAGAGAGCAGAAGCTGCTCTGTGCCATCAGGCAAATACCCAATGAATTTATCCCAGGCAAGGTATGATGGTACATGACCTCTTCTAAAAGAAGGGTAATGGCTGTATCATAGCCTCCCTTTTTATGAAATCCCTAGAGGCTGGAGCATTTGAGACTCAGTCAATACCCTCCATCTGAAAAGATCAAGAGCCATGGCTCCCCTCTCCCAGGAGAACGCATTAACCAAAGTCCACACATCTGGGGAAGGAGGGGGCTGCTGCTGTTGAAATCCTATGTCTGCAGAGGAAAGAATGCAATATATTTTTTGAAGATGTAAGCAAGAGTGCAAGAGTGAACATGACTCTGTGGCCTACTGCCTACAGCACTCATCTGGGAGTAGGCAGACCTAGATTCCTCTTCTAGCTTCAAGAACAGCTTCTGCATTTTTATATTCAAGAGTTATTTGGTTTAATCACCCTGAGGCTGGGCTGATGAGGTTATTGAATCCAAATCTCCAGCATTCTGAGTACTAATGAGCAAACCAGCAAGTTGTTATACAAATGATATCTGCCATCTCAGGCAGCCCCTTAAAAGAAAGCAGTGGGTGACTACTAGAAGGAGCAGACATCAGCACCAAGCAGTGGGAGGGATTTTGTGGTCCAGAGCTTGTGGCTGACTCATTGGGCCGCAGAGACGGAGGGCATTCTGCAGCCGTTATCCATGGAACAGTACATAACATTTTCCTCCCTCTGATGGGGTGGCAACATTCCCAGCACTTACTAGAAGCTCTACTCAAGCACATGCTGCTCCCAGAATTGCGCTGGGGGCAGATACTGGAAGAGTATCAGTTGGTCTGGTCAAACTTCTGCCAAGACATGCTCAAAGTTAAATGTAAATGATGGCACGTCAGTGCTCCAACAACATGTCTTGGTCTGATTTAGTTTATGAAAGGAATTTTATTGTGAAAATAGTAGCTAGAGGTAACACTGGAGCTGGGAAAATAGATCTGTTCTCCTGCCCCTCTACTCTGCCCTTGTGAGGTCACATCTGGAGTACTGTGTCCAGTTCTGGGCACAGGGATGTAGAACTGCTTGAGAGAGTCCAGCACAGAGCCAAAAAGATGATTAAGTGAATAGAACATCTCTCTGATGAGGAGAGCCTGAGGGAGCTGGGGCTTTTAGCTTGAAGAAGAGGAGACTGAGAGGTGACCTCAGCAATGTCACCTCTGGTGAGTGCCAGGAGGATGGAGCCAGGCTCTGCTGGGTGATGCCTGATGACAGGATGAGGGGAAATGGGTGGAAGCTGAGGCATAGGAAGTTTCATTTAAACATGAGGAGGAATATTTCCCCTGTGAGGGTGACAGAACACTGGAACAGGCTGCCCAGGGTGGTTGTGTAGTCTCCCTCTCTGGAGATACTCAAAATCTGCCTGGACATATTCCTGTGTGATCTGCTCTAGGTGATCCTACTCTGGCAGGGGGGGTGGACTGGATGAGCTTTCGAGATGCCTTCCAGCCCCTGACATTCTGTGATTCTGTGATCAGAATTCACTGCGTGCAGTGATTCAGGTGCGGGATATATGCCTTTAAGACTAGTTTTACCAGATGCACTGCCAAGCTAGTGCTTAGCCATACCAAGTTACTTTGATTTTCAGAGTTATTCACGCTCAATAAATACTTTTTAAATGCAAAACAGTTCTTTTTACTCAGGTCGTTGTTTCTGTGAGCTCTTACTGATCCTTTTTCTTTCAATATTAGCTTAGTTTTCTAAGGGCTCTGTTGTTGTTCAGAGAAGAAAATATAGAATCAATTGTTGAAACTTACTTTTAAAATGTGTGCAAATATTATGGTAAATAAAGAAGAAAAAAGGAAAATTAAAAAGAAAATTATTCACAGCACTAAGGGGGTAATTATCCTATTAGCCCAGAACATGTATTGAGAGCTTCATGTCTGAAGCACACTAAGGGAAATTTACATGGTAAATAGTTCATTTCTGTTAACTGGCAAAGTATCTGTCAAAATCAAGGCTAAAACATCTGATGTGTGTATGCAGCCCAGACAGTAACTGTGTCCTGGGCTGCAGCAAGAGCAGCATGGCCAGAAGAGCAAGGGACAGGGATTCTCCCCCTTTACTCTGCTCTCCTGAGACGCCGCCTGGAGTACTGTGTGCAGTTCTGGAGTCCCCACCAGAAGGAGGACGTGGAACTGTTGGAGCGAGTCCAGAGGAGGCCATGAAGATGCACAGAGGGCTGCAGCAGCTCTGCCATGAGGACAGAGTATGAGAGTTGGTGCTCTTCAGCCTGGAGAAAAGAAGGCTTTGAGGAGACCTTGTAGCGGCCTGAAGGGAACCTGCAAGAGGGCTGGGGAGGGACTATTTACAAGGTCTTGTAATGACAGGATGATGAGGAATGGGTTTAAATTGGCAGAGGGGAGATTTAAACTAGGTGTTAGGAAGAAGTTCTTTCCAGTGAAGGTGGTGACACACTGGAACAAGTTGCTCAGGGACATTGTGGCTGTTCCCTCCCTGGAGGTGTTTAAGGCTAGGTTGGATGAGGCCTTGAATGTGACTTGTTCTAGTGGTAGGTGTCCCTGCCTATGGCAGGGAGTTGGAACTGGATGATCTTTGAGGTCACTTCCAACCTAAACCATTCTATGATTTGATTCTGTGAAATAAATTGTTCTCAGTAATGCCTGAGAAAGTGAGCACATACAGTACTTGCAAGTAAATATCCTGAGACCACACCTGAAATACTGTGTCAAATTTTGGCCTCCCCAGTTCAAGAGAGATAGGGACCTGATAGAAAGAGTCCAGCAGAGAGACGGAAAGATGAGTGGAGCACTTGAGCATCTCACCTATGAGGAGAGACTGAGAAACCTGAGGCTGTATAGTCTGGAGAAGACTGAAAGGAGGTATCATCAACATCTGTAAATATCTGAGTTGTGGATGTCAAGTGGCTGGGCCCAATCTCTCTTCGCTGGTCGGCAGCAATAAGACAAAGAGCAATGGCTACAAACTGGAACACATAAGGTTTCACCTCAACACGAGGAAAAACTTCTTTACTGGGAGGTTGACAGAGCACTGGAACAGGCTGCCGGGAGAGGTTTTGGAGTCTCCTTCTCTGGAGACTCTCAAGGCCCACCAGGATGTGTTCCTGTGCGAACTATCCTAGGGGACCCTACCTTGGCTGGGGGGCTGGACTCAATGATCCCCTTCCAAACTTTGAGATTCTGTGATAATGAAATGTTATAATTCACTGTTAGAATGGCCTGAAATGTCAGAGTTTCATATTGTCGCTTTGGTGTTTTTGAATTTACTGTCAAGTTAATTAACTAACTACCATGCAAAAAGCAGGCTAAGTGCTTGACCAGTGTCTCCTGGAGGCTGATGAAGAGATGCATTGGAACAAGCGAACAAACAAACAAAAAAAGATAGACATACTAGTTATAGAATGTTAGGCATGAAAGAAAGTATCGAAAGAGATTTCCAAGGAAAAAAAAACCCAACCAACCAACAACAAACTTCCCCCCAAAAAACCCCCGAGAAAACAAACAAACCAGCCTTCCCCCCCCAAAAAAAACCACCCTCCAACTACCAACAAAACCCCCAACACAACCAAAAAAACAAAAGCCACACCAAAACAAATAACACTTACTTTACTTATACGTTGTGACACAATACATAATTTCATTGCTTGCATACTACATTTTCCTTGTAGGACTCCATTCTCATTGAGGCTGATCATCAAAATTTTTCTCCCATTTCTCACCTTCCTTCACATAGTTTTAATATAACTTACTTCTCAGAACAGATATTCTGCTTTAACTAATTTCTAGAGTTCATTCTGGGCAAAAACATTGCCCTGGAGAACTCTAGTAGTACAAAGGAACTCATCCTTAAGTATCTATTTTCAACAGGCAATAGAAATGATAAGTGTTAAAAGTAGATTAACTATATTTTTTTGTCAGCATTGTTATTGCTGCTCTGTTACAAATAAGGAATATTCAACACTTTTTTAGCTATTTACCTGGTTTTCAGCTATAGCATTGTCCTAAGACTGTAAGGCGTCCTTGTTACAAAGCTGATCTATCTGTCCCTGAATTCCATGATTTTAAGAATGAGCTCTCCTCTTCTCCTGAGGTCACTCTTCTATTTTGAGATCTCAATTGCTATTCTCTGCTCATTGTTATGAACAGAATCCATATAATAAAATCTACAAAAGTTATAGAAAGTATTTCTCCTCAAGATATTCAGAGTCTGATCCCAGGCACTAATAACCTCTTAGGAGTAAAAATTGTAAGAAAATAAAACATAAGAAATAATATTTTTGTCTCTCACTCCTTTGGGGTTTTTTTTTGGTTAGTTGATTGGGTTTTGTTAGGGGTTTTTGTGGAGGGGTTTCCTTGGTTTTTTTGTTGTTGGTTTTTTTTTTCCCCACTGAATTTGTCTGATTTGAACCTATTAATGCTTTTCAGTATACCCAGGATCCCGTAACAATGGGCCCTTTGAGAGGAGCATAGCTGACGTGACTGTTGTCAACAACTATTTATTACTAGTCTCAGAATGGAGTAGGAAGATCCTCCTGTCTGAGTCAGCACATGGAAATCAAGGAATGAGGAAAGACTAACTGGAAACAGGTTATGTCTCTTCCAGTAACGCTTTCCTTCAGTGAAAGGACTCAAAGGTGTAGATATGACCTGAGCTGTTTCTTCATATGGAATCTAGACAGTATTTCTGACAGACAGCAGAACTTTTTCTCTGCCCAATCAGGAATGTTCCCTAGGGAGACCCATTACACTTGCTTCACTCTATCCTTCCAGGACACCATTCGATCCCAGTTTGTGCTACATCATCAGCCTCCCTCTGAACTATCTGTTCTCTAGTTTGTAAACCTTTTACAACTCCCCTGTTCCTCTGTATATCCATCCAATAGCAAATCATACTTTCTTCATGAAAGCCTTTCTGCCTCCTTGTCAGCAATCAGGTACCATACTTCAAGGCAATACTTTTTTCCTCAGTAAAGACAGATTTGCAAGTAGCATGGCTCATGAACAAATTGCCCACTCTTGAAGTTAATGACATCAAAATAGTGACATGAAAAGAAGTGCTGATCTTGCTGACAAGTAAGATCAAAGCAGGACAGAAGTTGAGAACCCAGAACACATAGTAAAGGGTACTCTTACCTCTCCATCGCTAACTGCTTTTTATATGCACCATTCTTCAAAAATAAGCTGAGAAACTAGACAGGGAAACTAGGTCAGTCTCATGAGTAAAAGTAGACCCAGAGAGTGGTGGTGAATGGTGCCACATCCAGCTGGCGGCCAGTCACTAGTGGTGTCCCTCAGGGATCTGTGCTGGGCCCCATCCTCTTTAACATCTTCATAGATGATCTGGATGAGGGCATGGAGTCAGTCATCAGCAAGTTTGCAGATGACACTAAGCTGGGGGCAGATGTGACTGGGTTGGAGGGCAGAAGGGCTGGGATGGCGTTCAATAGCTCCAAGTGCAGGGTGCTGCACTTTGGCTACAACAACCCCATGCAGAGATACAGGCTGGGGTCGGAGTGGCTGGAGAGCAGCCAAACAGAGAGGGATCTGAGGGTGCTGATTGATACCCACCTGAACATGAGCCAGCAGTGTGCCCAGGCGGCCAAGAGAGCCAGTGGCATCCTGGCCTGCATCTGGAATGGTGTGGTCAGCAGGAGCAGGGAGGTCATTCTGCCCCTGTACTCTGCACTGGTTAGACCACACCTTGAGTCCTGTGTTCAGTTCTGGGCCCCCCAGTTTAGAAGGGACATTGAGATGCTTGAGCGTGTCCAGAGAAGGGCGACAAGGCTGGTGAGAGGCCTTGAGCACAGCCCTATGAGGAGAGGCTGAGGGAGCTGGGATTGTTTAGCCTGGAGAAGAGGAGGCTCAGGGGTGACCTTATTGCTGTCTACAACTACCTGAGGGGTGGTTGTGGCCAGGGGGAGGTTGCTCTCTTCTCTCAGGTGGCCAGCACCAGAACGAGAGGACACAGCCTCAGGCTGCGGCAGGGGAAATTTAGGCTGGAGGTGAGGAGAAAGTTCTTCACTGAGAGAGTCATTGGACACTGGAATGGGCTGCCCGGGGAAGTGGTGGAGTCGCCGTCCCTGGAGCTGTTCAAGGCAAGGTTGGATGTGGCACTTGGTGCCATGGTCTAGCCTTGAGCTCTGTGGTAAAGGGTTGGACTTGGTGATCTGTGAGGTCTCTTCCAACCATGATGATACTGTGATACTGTGATACTGTGATTATGCCAAAGTTTATCTGGCAAAAGCTCCATCATTGCCAGGCAAAAATGTACCATTATGGGACACATCCAAACCAAGGAGCTAGCAGAACTACAAAGGTAAGAAAAGGAGGTAGGATTAATCACAATATGAAGTAGTTTCTAAAGCCTGACAGACAACACATTACAATTCTTCAGTTTGGAAAGATATATCTACATCTATAAAAGAGTGGAAATTGCATAAAATCTACCTCTCAATGCAGAACCCACAGAGCACCTGATTAAATTGACAGAGCTAGTGACAAATGTAAGAACTGATATTTTCACACTCATCATAGCTAAGCTGTGGAACATCTTATCTCAAATAATATTCAAGTGAAAATGAGCACAAAGGCAAAATCTTGCACGATAAATTCTTTGTGACAATCAAACTTCAGACTTGGGATGCAACTTCTGATTCATAAAGTTTCTGCTCATTTAATTTTGGGGTCAGAGAGTGGGTACCAGGAGAATGATCTCTCTAAACATGTTCTATCTTTTCCCCTGCCCCATGGTTTGCAGAAAACACCCTCCACTGTCTGGGCCTGTGTACTGTCATTCTTGTATTCTTACATTCTTAAAGGTCTCTTCAACTACTCCCAGGTCAACAGACTTGACTTGGGGAAAAATTAATTTATTATCAATCAGATCAGAGTAGGGTAATGAGAGATAAAGCCAAACCTTAAAACCACTTTCTCTTACTCCTTATTTTCTGTAGCTGCTCCCACCCTGAGTGGCTCAGGGAGACAGTAAATGGAGACTGTAATCAGTTCATCACATATTGTCCTTTCCACTTCCTCCTCAGGGCTAGGACTCATCACATTCTTCCCCTGCTCCAGTGTGGGGTTCCTCCCACCAGAGACAGTCCTCCATAAATTTCTCCAATGTGTGTGTTTCCAGGGACCATAGTTCTTTATTAAGTGCTTCAGTGTGTGTCCCCTGAGGGCCCAAGAGTCCTGACAGGAAAACTACTTCAGTGTGGGCTCCTCTCTCCATGGGGCACAGGTCCTGCCAGGAGCCTGCTTCAGCACGGGCTTCCCATAGGGTCACAGCCTCTTTTGGGCATCCATCCAGTTTGGAAGTGGAATGTCTGCTCCACAGTAGAGTTCAGTTATAGAGAAGCTTATGAATATTTACTCACAAAGTATTATCTCTGAACTCCTGGGACTAACTACAGTTTCCAGACAGTCCCCAAACACTTGAAGGGAGTTCTGTCAGTGTCTTGGGAGCTGTTGAGAAGCTTCTATATCTTCCCAGGCTCAAAATGATGCTGGGAAAGAGACAGACAATCTCTGACCTGATCCAGATTCCTCTTGGACTCTGGACTTGGCATGAATGTTCGCAGAGGTACAGGCAGGATCTCTTGCAAATGTGCAGAGACCATGATGTTGGTAGCACTTCTTGCCACACCGTGAGACACTTGAAGCACCTAAGTCTCCAGGTAGTTCAAGCTCAAAACATCAGGGCTAAGCTGGTCTGAAGCACAAGGCAGAGCACTGCTTGCAACTTAGCTCCGTTTATATTATTTGCCTGAGCATAACGGTTCCTTTGTCCACAGAGAGTCACCAATCAGAATGGCACTTTGCCAAACTGACCATGTTAGGTGAAACCAGAGCTTGCTTAACCTTATTTGAGCAAAACACGCACAAATGCATAAACACCTGTGACTACCTGTTTAGCAGTTTGAGAGGGGACATAATGGCCCAGGTCTTTGCTTTCCTCCTGCCCTTGCTTCCCCCATTAGCAGAAGGGTAGGGCAAGCCAGGACATATTTTACACCTGCTAGCCTTCCACTACCCAATTCTGTTCTGAGCCTTCTTAACACTCTTCTCAAAATGGGCACTTAGGTGTTGTATGTAGGATGTTGATAGGGAGTTTAACTAGTGTCAGGTGCAAGTATTTTCCTCTGCTATTTGCTTGTTTTCCCTTTGCACTACCTACAACAGCATTAACTCTTTTTGTCCCAGCAACACATCGGAGTCCACGCTGAGTGATCTCTACACTGTAAATCCTAGCTGTAGTTCAGGATTGTTGCTTTCCAAGACATAATCCCACTTTTTTTTTCCTTTTTTTCCCCTTTTTTTTAGGGAAGATCAATAGGACTCATTCACTGAGAGTGAATGCACTATTTCTGTTTCTGTGAATTCAGAGTGTAGACACACATTGTGTGCAGTGATGCTCTGTGGCCTTCAGGAAAATCTGTTGTACTATGTATTGTTATGCTTCCATATATATATATATATATATATATTAATGTGAATCTGAAATTAAGAGTTGTATTTAGGCATAAAGAAGGATTCAAACAATAAAGTGCTATACATGTTATACTCAACTTCCTAAATAAATTTGGTAGACTTATTACTGTTATTGGAGAATTCTTGACTGTTCCTATCAATTGCTTACTGTTACCTCACATTACTTAATTACCTGTAAGTGCACTGTGGTGCCAGTTAGAAACATCACAAGTGCAAGCCATGGGCAACATGAAATGGCAACATAAGGCAAGCTGTGCTGTGCAGCTATTATTTAACTGGAGTGTAGAGCAGAAAGATCACGAACAGAAGAGACCTTCTGTGGCACTGCTAAGGGTATTGATTATATTTTGAAGTAAGTAATTAAAGCAGGTTTTCCAGTTACTTTGATCTAAAGTGATCATACTATGCTTCATTTTAGGAAAAAGATGAGGAAAGGGAATGTGAATGGAAGTTGTTACAGTTCTGGACTCTTCCATTGTATGAACAAGCATAAGAAACAGTTATGAAGAAGCTGCTTCAATTTTATTGACAGTAAACATAAACACATAGAGCAGAATAATGTTATAAGTGTTTGATACAACTACACTTCACAGTGCTGTTTATTTCTTTTTTTCAATGTAACACTCAGGGGGAAAAAAAAGTGAGTGGGATGGAATTTTTTGCTCTGTGTTTTTTTCCTCCTTGCATAATCCAGTTACTCTATGTAACAGCATGCAATGGATCAGGATGCGATTATCAAGACTCACAGTGTGTGCACATCAGGAAATATTTGTTAGCTCTCTAAAAGCAGCTGTGTATTTCTATTTTAATGCAGTTTGTAGTTAAGAAGTATCAAGCATAGCAGATTGACTATTTTATAGTTGCCAAATTCCTTCCATTCCCTCTCTCATTTTCTAGACTCCCAGCCTCCTCCCCCCCTTCCCCAATAAGAGTTATATTTACATAATTTAACAAGCTCTCACAACTGCCTCTTTGGGGTATCATCTTTTGGAGATCTAGAATCAGATAAACAATGCTTAAAGAAAATATTTTTTATCCTGAAGATCTATAATCATATATTTCAGTCACTGATACTTAACCATGTGATCTGCTTTTTGTCAAAGGTTGCAACTTGTCCATATTAACAATGAAGTCGGTGGGAACCAATACTACACAAAACTTCAGAAAGACACTATTCATGTAGGTAAGTAACAGATTTGGGTGTCTAAGTTTCAACACTTTCCTTGCTTCAAGAAGAGAGAATCTGTGGATCAGGGACTATAAATTACTCACTTCATGCCCTTTGCTTTGAGCATCAACTTCATAAACACTTGAGTGTTTATTTTGACATGCATGTCCAAGTGCCATGGCAATTTTAAGTTTGGGGGTTTTTAACTATATTAATTTGAATTGTTGGCATAGATTTTGAGGGGCAATGGACAGTATCTTACTATTGCTGAATACCTTTCTACTTTAAAGGCAATGAAGGTGTTGTGGAGGCAGGGAATTAATGTGGCCGAGTCAGGAATTTTTATACAGAGTTGTTTTATTTTCCAAAAAACCCGCCCCCAAAACTATATATACAAAGATTAATTTAGTTTAATTACCAGATTCAATTGCTTGAGAATATCTACAGGGATGCGATCGATAATCTGACTATTTTGGAAGTCAGAAGTTGGAAAAGGCTTTAGCTATTAATTAATAGCATTTCCCACTTAATAATAAAGCTGAGCCAAAATAACTCACTATCAGGCTGACTTCGTGGTGCTGTCTGTCCCTCTCGTTCCCTTTCAGCAGCTGCAGGTGCATCGTTAAGGGTCGTTAGGCTTTGCAAAGGGTGTCAATGGGTGAAGCAGTCCTTTGAAGCTCTTTCCATATCCAGGCCAGGTGAGAGGGGGGTAGAGAAGTCTCAGGCAAGCACGAACATTCAGGCAGGAATGAACTCCAAGACGGGAACCCCAAAGGTGGGAAGCCCCCAATATTTATACCCTCTCTAGACAAAGAGCAGAATTATCACTTCCTTAGGTGAGAAGGAGACAGCCAATCCCAGCCCGATTCCAGCGAGGGCACTGCACAGGGCACCCCTCGTGTAGGAAGGAAAAACCTTTGCTCACCCCCTTCACACCTGCAGGGCAAGCTGGGGGTGGGGGCGGGGAACCGGGCGGCTTTTCCTCTCCTATTCAAGCCACGGAGGGAGAGCAATTTAGGGGCATACAGGACTCCAGGACAGAAGGCAATAAGATACTAGCACAAAATCCATGTTTACTGAACTCCTATTGGCATATTACCTACAACATGACTAAATGAAAAGGAATAGGTAAAATATGCTTCCATTAATGCAAAATAATGGCATTGATTCAGAAATTAATGGAAACAATCAGAACTATTATTTAACCCTTAGTCACACTAAGATCAACAAAATTGAAGTATTATTAGTTTTATAATTATGGCTCATATTTCCCAACAAGTATTTCTAAAACAATTCTAAGTATCTTGGGTGTACAAAGTGATGAATCACTCGAAATTGTCACAGATTTCCTCTTAAAGAAAGACAGCAACAAAGCATGGATACTAAACACTGCTTTTGCCTGAAATAATTTGTCTTTCCACAGACTGAGATCAGAAAAGGAAAATGGTCAGACTTTTGTAGTCTACCAACCTAAGGAAACCTCTAAGGAGACTATCTATGTGGAACTGGGGGAAAGTGCTATTTTAAGGAGATTCACAGATCATTATTATGAAATCTTTATTTCTAATATAGCTGGATAAGCTTTTCATAAGCATATCATGTACTTAATAATTTTTAACTTAAAATATATATCATATATATAATCACAATATATTTAATTATATTTCATATATATAATCACAATATAATTCAAGACATTAAATTGGCTTGTTTATTTATGCAGTCTGGATAATTATTTCAACCCTGGATCACTGATTCTGCGAACAACAGCATTTTGTGACATCATGCATATAATAATTTTTTTTTCTTTTTTTTCTTTTTTTTTTTAAGTGTGTTTGTCTGCAATTTCACTCTAGCTTTGGATAAAAGCAAGGAATCCACAGTGAAATGTGAGGAAAAGGCTTTTCAATTAGTATTTGTTTTCTATGCTCATATCTAAACTACATGATAAGGCTGCTCATAAAAAGCGAAAATGTGGAGAATTTTGCAGAAAGTATGTCATATATACACAAACACTGCATTTTAGCCATCACATGGAAGTATATACAATTTACACTGCTTTTATTCATTGGTAGTTGAACCAGTATAACTGCTAAACATTCTGTGATGGGTAATGCAGAGAACAACTCTGCATTTACACACCAGCTTGGGCCTTTTTTGCCTTTTTTGTTCTCTTCCCTTCTTCTTAATCCTATAAAGAACGCTTCCTTCAGTCAAAACCTTTAATCCTTGTGTCCTATAGTATTTATGGCAAGAAGTGAGGTCTGTTTAGAGAGGTATTTGAATTCCCCCTCAGGCCAAAAGAAAAACCATGTTATTTCTAGTGCCAGCGCTGTAGCCTCATATGCGAGGAAACTAGTGACATTTTGACACAGTTGGGAACAGTTCTGAATTACGCAGTGCTGCTGTTTGTATCATAAACTGGAGCTTAAATACTTAGAAAGCCTTCTCTCTATATCTGTAACCTTGTTTCTTTGCCAGACAAGTTACTGTCTTCAGGGAATGCAGCTACACTGATGTAGTGTCTGAGCTAGCCTACACAGTGTGTTTTGTGGGTTACCCTATCCACTCTATGCCAGCAGTGGCTGACTTGCTTCATCCGAGTAATTCAAATGCAGTTCCCCTGCTGAGGATGCATCACATACTGGCTTAAGGACTCAACCACCAACTGTAAGGAGCTCAAGCTATAAGTGATCTGTAAGTACTATGCTGTCTTTGTCATCTTGCAACCCAGATAAATGTCTGGCCTGGCACTAAGATCAAGGCAAAAGGCTGTGGAGAAACATGCCCTGGTTGTGAGGTTATCATTTCTTCATCTCTTCCAGAAATGTCTTCCAATTTTATCTTACACCATATAAGAAGCTTTTTGTGTGCAAGCTCGGAGAATCAAAATGTTCTTGAGGAAGTATCAGGTTCTTTGCTTTTTCATCTTAGTGTGAATAAATTTCATTCCTATTTTTTTTTTGTTAGCAATACCTGGTGCTACCGTTATGCTGCTTCCTCTTTGCACATGCATCTAAACTTCTGTTTCATAGTCTGACCTTGAAGTGCATTGATGAATGAAAGAATAATTTCCTTTCTTCTTACGGCTCTTACTATTTAAATGTCTGTGCAAGACTCTCTATCCCTCAAGCCATTAGGACAGTTCATTTAGAAACCATAAATATCTTCCAGTAAATTTTAAGTCTATTGAATTTATATTCAATTTGTACTTTCTGGTTACCCTGAAGAATCCAGTTGGTGTCTGGTCACTAGTGGTGCTTCTCATGGCTCATTTCCCTTGTAATGTCTTTATTAAGTTTTCTGGCTGAAGGAATTGAGTGCACCCTCAATAAGCTTGCAGATAGTACTAAATTGAGTGGGAATTTTGATCTGATGGAGGGCAGGAAGGCTCTGCAAAAAGATCTGGACAGGCTAGATTGCTGGGCCAAAGTTGGTTCCATGAGGTTGAACAAAGCCAAGTGCCAGGTCCTGCACTTGGATCACAACAACCCTATTCAGTGCTCCAGGCTCGGGGCAGAGAGGCTGGAAAGTTGCCCAGAAGAAAAGGACCTGGGGACGCTGATTGACAGCCAGCTAAACTTGAGCTAGCAATGTGCTCAGGTGGCATCCTGCCCTGTATGAACAACAGCGTGGCCAGCAGGAGTATGAAGACGACTGTGCCCCTGTATTTGGCACTGGTGGCATGTCAGATACTGTGTTCAGTTTTGGGCCCCTTACTACAAGAAAGACATTGAGTTGCTGGAATGTGTCCAGAGAAAGGCAATGAAGCTTATTAGGAGAGGCTGAGGGAACTGGGGTTGTTTTTTCTGGAGAAGAGGAGGGTGAGAGGAAATCTCATTGCTCTCTACAATGCCCTGAAAGGAGGTTGTAATGAGGTGAGAGTTGGTCTCCTCCTTCATATCAGATAATAGGACTAGGAGGAATGGCATGAAATTGTGCTAGGGGAAATTTAGATTGAGTATTAGGAAAATTTTCATTGCAATAAGAGTGATTGGACATTAGAATAGGTTTCCTAGGAAGGTGGGGGAGTTGCCATCCCTGGATGTGTTCAAGAAATGTGTAGAGTTGTTAAAAAAATGTGTGGATATGGGACATGAGTTAATGGCCATGGTGGTGTTAGATTGATGCTTAGACTTGATTATCTTAAAGGTATTTTCAAACTGAAACTATTCTATGATTTCATTACTCTTTTGTTTTCTGGAAAACTAGGAACCTCTGTATAATTTTGATTGGGCTCAAAAGCAAAAGTGAGCTATATAGCTTGTTGGACTGTAGCATTTTAAAATGGCAGAATCTTAATGGTTTTATTTTAGTTTTTTTAAAAGGCAAAAGCCAAACCAACCAAACAAATACTGTGTAAATCTAATAATTTTTTTCCTAAGTCTAAAGGAGATCCTGTAGACCTGGCAGTTCATTGGACACTTCTATGGCCTGCAGGGCACTTTGTCTAAGTAGTCACCAGACAGATATGCTGCTGTCACCAGACAGATATGCTGCTTTCACAAAGTAAATGAAACTTTATCTTGGAGCAGAATAAGTTTCTTCAATGCTAAACACAGTGGTGAACACCAGTTTCTCTGCTAACGTGGTGCTGTTGTCAAAGCAGAGGCCAGCTCCTTACTACCAACATGCTATAAAGAAACACAAGCAGTGATCATCTACTAAGGACAAAAGTCACCTCTCCATGAGATGTCTTTAGAACAGGAAGACATGATTTCCAGTAACCATGCTCTGAGGTAAAGAAGGAAATGTTTCCCTGTGAACAAGGTTCTTGGATCACATGATAATTTTGGTGAATAAATTCCACCTTTGTGCCAGAGAGAAAAACTCTGGTTTGGGTTTCTCTTGTTGTCTCCCACAACATCTTTCTGGCTAACCTGAGGCAGTGTGGTCTGGATGATCAGGTTGTGAGGTGGAGTGGGAACTGGTTGAAGGAAAAAAGCCAGAGAGTTGTGGACAATGGGATGGAGTCTAGTTGGAGGCCTGTAACTAGTGGAGTCCCATAGGAGTCAGTACTGGGACCAGTTCTTTTCCATATATTCATCAATGACACTTATGACACCAAACTAGGTGGAGTGGCTGCCATTCAGCCAGACTTGGACAGGCTGGAGGGCTGGGCAGGGAGAAATTGAATGAAATTCATCAAGGGCAAGGGTAGAGTCTTGCATCTGGGAAAGAACAACTCCAGGTATCAGTACAGGTTGGGGACTGATCTGTTGGAAGGCAGTGAAGGAGAAAAGGATTTGGGAATCCTAGTTGATGGGATGTTGGCTATGAGCCAGCAATGTGCACTTGTGTCTGAGAGGGCTAATGCCATTCTGGGGTATATTAGAAGGGCTGTGGTTAGTAGGTTGAGAGAGGTTCTTCTACCCTTCTACTCTACTACCGTACTGGGGCCTCATTTGGAGTATTGTGTCCAGTTCTGGGCTCCCCAGTTCAAGAGGGACACGGAACTGCTTGAGAGAGTCCAGCACAGAGCCACAAAGATGATTAAGTGAATGGAACATCTCTCTCACAAGGAGAGCCTGAGGGACCTGGGATTTTTAGCTTGGAGAGGAGGAGACTAAGTGGTGACCTCATTAATGTTTATAAATATTTAAAAGTGAGTGCCAGGAGGCTGGAGCCAGGCTCTGTTGGGTGATGTCCGATGACAGGACAAGGGACAATGGGTGGAAGGTGAGGCATGGGAAGTTTCATTTAAATGTGAGGAGGAATTTTCCCCTGTGAGGGTGACAGAACACTGGAACAGGCTGCCCAGGGAAGTTGTGGAGTCTCCCTCTCTGGAGATATTCAAACCCGCCTGGACATGTTTCTATGTGATCTGGTCTAGGTGATCCTGCTCTGGCAGGGGAGTTGGACTGGATGAACTTTCGAGGTCACTTCCAGTCCCTGACATTCTATGATTCTTTTTACAAGGGCTTATGGTGATAGGACAAGGAGCAATGGTTTTAACCTAGAGAAGAGTAGATTTAGATTAGACATTAGTAAGACATTTTATACTATGAGCATGGTGAGACACAGAAACAGGTTATGCAGAGGAGCTGTAGAAGCCTCATTCCTGGAAGTGTTTAAGACCAGGCTGGCTGAGGCTCTGAGCTACCTGGTCTAAGTGTGAGGCGTTCCTGCCAACTCAAGCCATTCTCTAATTCAATGATTCTCTGTTTCCTCATTGTTATCTTCTTGATTTGGTACCTCAGTAGAAAAATGTATTCGATATTTTACATGTGTGGAAGCATTTCCTCCTTTTGCATGAAGGTTTTTTGTTGTTGAAAGGCCTGAACATACTAGGTTGGTAGATTTTTACCCTACACACATGGGGGATATAGCCTACACTGTTTTCCTCACCATCTACTGGAAGACAAGTGTTTGCAAATTTCAGAGTATTTGGTCACTTTAATTTTTGATGTAACAGCAGCACACTTTAGATCTGCATTTTGTTAGAACTGCTAATATTAAATACCTTTAAATTCCTCCTTTTCAGGAAAACCAATTTTAAGTATGTTGTTCTAACTTTGCTTTCTGGGGGTTGCAGTTTTAGATTGTGATGAAGAGGAAGAGAAAATTAATCTTTTTTTTGTTTGTTTTTCTTAAATAAAAGTTTTAAAAGTGTAGAGATGTGTGAAGATATAGAACGACAAAAGTAGAGAGTTTCACTGAAGTGCTTTCAAGTGGCTGAATGGACTCTTAACAAAGTACATCTGGATGTATCCTAACCCTAACCCTTGTGGTAATCTAAAAAATCCATGGAAACAGCAACCAGTCATAAGTCTTTTAATTACTCATTTGTGATACAGAAAGGGTTGGTTTGTGCTTCCTGAAGACCATAACTATCTTCATTCCTGACAGCATAGTGCATAATATGAAATCACACTGTGGGAAGATGACCACAGAATCCCAGAATGGTAGTATGTCAGGGGCTGGAAGGGACCTTGAAAGATCGTCTAGTCCACCTCTCCTGCCAGAGCAGGATCACATAGTAACACGTCCAGGTGGGTTTGAATATCTCCAGAGAGGGAGACTCCACAGCTCCCCTGGGCAGCCTGTTCCAGTGTTCTGTCACCCTCACAGGGAAAAATGGAAGGTTCACATGGAACTTCCCATGCCTCAACTTCCACCCATTGTCCCTTGTCCTGTCATCGGACATCACCCAACAGAGCCTGGCTCCAGCCTCCTGGCACTCACCTTTAAATATTTATAAACATTAATGAGGTCACCTCTCAGTCTCCTCTCCTCCATGCAGCAGAGCCCCAGGTCCCTCAGGCTCTCCTTGTGAGAGAGATGTTCAATTTCCTTAGTCATCTTTGTGGCTCTGTGCTGGACTCTCTCAAGCAGTTCCATGTCCCTCTTGAACTGGGGGACCCAGAACTGGACACAATACTCCAGATGAGGCCCCAGTAGGGTAGAGCAGAGGGGCAGGAGAACCTCTCTCAACCTGCTGACCACAACCCTTCTAACATACAGCTTTCTGGCTTATACCTTATCCAATAATTTAAGTACACTTTTCTCAGTAAAATAACAAGATTTTTAATCATGTGTATTATGACTTTGGCTATACAGACTAGAAAAAAAAATGTTAGGGTGGATTTGTTTTATAAAGACGACAACTTATACAACCCTGTGGTTTAAAAACAGAGTTTCTTAAGTAGGTTTTACAATATTATATCTCTTTACATAAGCATAGGAGAGTCAGAGATTTATTTTTCCTTTCCATGGTACAAAATAAACCAGAAGACGTTTCTTGGTTTCAAAACAGAGGAAACAATAAAGTGACTGTTCTCATATATTTACTGCTAAAATAAATGATTATTCACACAACTTTTTTATTGTTAAGATAGGCATCTTGTTTTCATTGTTATTTAAACATGAAGAGAAGGCCTCTTTTTAGTGCACACTTTCATAGATAGAAATTACATTGCCAGAGTTTTTGGTAGGGAAAATCATAAAGAAGTATCATGAAGTATTATATTCTGAAAAGGAATCAAGTGAAATGGTTTGTGAACTGAGGAAGATTCTAGAGGGACTAGAAGTCTCGACATCAAGAGAGAAAGGGAAAAAATCACAGGGAAGGGCTGTGAAATATTTAAGGAGGCTTTGTTTCTCTCAAGTCAATGAAGCTAGATAACAGCTTTCAATACTTATGTATTCACAAAACAATATCTCAGAATATCAGCCCTTTTGTAGGCCTAAATCTCAGCGTTACCGACAGAGAAGACTGCCTCAGCTGCTGGATCTGAGTCAGCAGTGTGCCCAGGTGGCCAGGAGAGCCAATGGCATCCTGGCCTGCATCAGGAATGGTGTGGTCAGCAGGAGCAGGGAGGTCATTCTGCCCCTGTACTCTGCACTGGTTAGACCACATCTTGGGTACTGTGTTCAGTTCTGGGCCCCCCAGTTTAGGAGGGACATTGAGATGCTTGAGCGTGTCCAGAGAAGGGCGACGAGGCTGGTGAGAGGCCTTGAGCACAGCCCTACGAGGAGAGGCTGAGGGAGCTGGGATTGGTTAGCCTGGAGAAGAGGAGGCTCAGGGGTGACCTATTGCTGTCTACAACTACCTGAGGGGAGGTTGTGGCCAGGAGGAGGTTGCTCTCTTCTCTCAGGTGGACAGCACCAGAACGAGAGGACACAGCCTCAAGCTACGCCAGAGGAAATTTAGGCTCGAGGTGAGGAGAAAGTTCTTCACTGAGAGAGTCATTGGACACTGGAATGGGCTGCCCGGGGAGGTGGTGGAGTCACTGTCCCTGGGGCTGTTCAAGGCAAGGTTGGACGTGGCACTTGGTGCCATGGTCTAGCCTTGAGCTCTGTGGTAAAGGGTTGGACTTGATGATCTGTGAGGTCTCTTCCAACCCTGATAATACTGTGATACTGTGTGATCTCTTCTGTTGGAAGAGACTGCAACACAGTTGCACAACTGTAAAACAGGGAACCAGCAAAGATGTTACTTCTGTCAAGAAATAAGTTAAGGAATAATGAAAGTTTCCTTTTATATAGCTTGGGTTTTGCAGTGAAGCTGCCACAGCTTACGTTTAACTAACAAGTAGGAAATTTAACAAGCCAGGCAGGTAATTGAAAAAAGAGGCATCTGAAGGAGATGAGTGCATATGGTCAGCTCAGTTATAAGGACTTGCAAAGGGTTAACCCTCCTGGGGTTGGATCTTGAACCAGACCCCAGGTGTAGTGGTTAGCCTACTCCCATGTCCTGTCTAGTCCCCTATAAAAGCAGAGGAACTTCCTGTTGCCACCACCTTGTTGCTGCTGCTCCTGTCTTACCACATGGTCATCCTTCCACAATGTGGACAAATCCTGAAAATCTACATCCATCCATTACCATCAATCCGGTTGTATATGGTTTTTTTGTATCTTGGTTGTTCTTTCCCCTCCCTATACCTCTTTGTAACTCCCGTATCTTATGTACCTTCTATTTGTTGTTTTGGGGTTTCTTTTAACTGCCAAATTGAAGTGAGACGATTTATTTGTGTGTGTTTTACCTTTGCCTCTCTACAACTAATTCCTTTCTTTCCAAAAGTGGGGGGGAGGGGAAAGCATCCTATAATTGTATTGCTTCTGTTAGCTGTATTTTGAGTCTCTGGGAAATTTAAACTAGAACCAAGACAGGACTATAATGAAAGAAACTCAATACAACACCTAACAAACTTCAGCAAGGCTCCTGCAATGAATAGGCAAAGAGATTTTTCAACCCTAAGCCATACATATCAGATGGAGAGCATCAGTAGAGCTATTGTTCAGATAATTGTGGCAACATTTGACCAAGTCCCATGAATGTTCTGTTAAATAAGTCTGCCCTGGTGTATGCTCTGTAGCCCGGTCTGTTTCAAAAGTCACATGAAAGGCTATGCTGTATGTTCTTTTGGATAGATGAATTAATTACAATGGCTCTGATGCTTAGAGTTTTCTCTGTCTCCAGTACAGTTATCCTAGCCATCAGTTATCCTGTGCTCTCATAAAACAAGCCAAGCAGAAATGTATCTGTGAAATAATGAGCAGAATTTAGTTCCCAGTGAATGACACCACACCTACCAGGCAAATTAACAAGCACTTGCTCTGCAGCCACTCTTGGTTGTAGTGGGTAGGGAAATTTTCTCCCACTGTGACATTTACTGGACTAGCTCAGACAGCTGGAAATTAAGGATGAAGCTATATTTTACAGTGTAGGGCAACTTTACAAGCATATATACAGGTATTTCCAATTATATACAAGTTAAAAGTAATAGAGAAATTCAAAACCCCTCCCAAACAGCAGAACCACCCAGGAGGGCTCCGAAATGATTCTTCTTTCCCACCGCCTCCCTTATCTCAGAAGGTTGTGCAGGGGTGAGATGCCCGATAAGGGGTGAGGAGAATGATTGGATTGGAGTTCAAACTGTGGCAGGGCAGGTTTAGGCTGGATATTAGGAAGAAGTTCTACATGCAAAGAGTCATTGCCCATTGGAATGGGCTGCCCAGGGAGGTAGTGAAGTCATCATCCCTGAAGGTGTTTAAGAGGAGGCTGGATGAAGCACTTAGTACCACAGAAGGATTAGGTGATAGGTTGGACTCAATGATCCTAGAGGTCTTTTCCAACCTGGCTGATTCTGTGAGTTACACAGGTCCAGGCAAAGGAGTTAATGAAGCAAGTGGCAGCCAGACAGAGACTGAGAATCTTTGTTTAAGTTTTGGCTTTTTATATCTCTAAGCAATACCAATGGGTAACATAGACATATATAATAATCACAGAGAGTAAAATTTGTCAGTGCAAATAGAGGGCTCTGTCCACCTTCCCATCTAGTATATCATTCCCTGAGTTGGTGGGCTTGCCATCAGCTTGCCTGCCCTTAGTCACTACACTATGGAACAAGAGACCTTTCTATGTTTCAAAGAGCCTTCTATAAATCCTCATGAAAACATACTTAAAACTACATTTTCATTTCAAGTTATAACAAGTTTTTAGCAGAAAACATCTGTAAATTGTTTTTTAAAGACCTGCAAGTGCAGCATATATAATATTTAGTGGAAAAAATGATGCAACTATTCGTATCAATAAAAGTAGTGTGATAATGTGACACAGTCCACTAACCCAAGAGGTAAAGTATACGCAAGTTTCACTTGGTCACTGAGTAACTATCACAGTATCACAGTATTATCAGGGTTGGAAGAGACCTCACAGATCATCAAGTCCAACCCTTTACCACAGAGCTCAAGGCTAGACCATGGCACCAAGTGCCACGTCCAATCTTGCCCTGAACAGCCCCAGGGACAGCGACTCCACCACCTCCCCGGGCAGCCCATTCCAGTGTCCAATGACTCTCTCAGTGAAGAACTTTCTCCTCACCTCGAGCCTAAATCTCCCCTGGCACAGCCTGAGGCTGTGTCCTCTTGTTCTGGTGCTGTCCACCTGAGAGAAGAGAGCAACCTCCTGCTGGCCACAACCACCCCTCAGGTAGTTGTAGACAGCAATAAGGTCACCCCTGAGCCTCCTCTTCTCCAGGCTAACCAATCCCAGCTCCCTCAGCCTCTCCTCGTAGGGCTGTGCTCAAGGCCTCTCACCAGCCTCGTTGCCCTTCTCTGGACACACTCAAGAATTTCGATTTCCCTTCTAAACTGGGGGCCCCAGAACTGGACACAGCACAGACTTTCTTTTAGAAAACTGTCTCAGAACTGGGGTTGTACAAGTCACTTCTACAGTCTGTTGGTGCTTATGATGAGTACATATCTAAACAGCAAAATTCTTTGGAAAAGGCACGCTCTGTGGTACGGCAGTACTCAAACTCAGACTGAGAGCAAATGGATAATAAGAACATGGCATACAGTTAATATGACCTCAAAGGAAAAATATAAATAGGATGAAGAGATGAAAAGCAGTAAGGGATGGAAATTGAAAGCCTAAGCTGAACAGAATAGGACTCAATAGGAAAATATGTTCCCTAGTGAACACTATGAGAGAGTTAACGTGCTGCAAACTTAAGATACTTCCACATGTTTTATACTATGCACCTCTGTCTCTTCAGGTAACATATCCTACGAGCTGTGTCATATGCATACAAGTATTCCAGTGTGCCAAAAATGCGCTTGGTGTGCACTACTTCCCCCACCCACATCCCCATGAAACTTTAGAAAGAATCACTTATGGAACTGGTATGTGAGGTGCCCCGATGAAGTATTTAAGATAATTTTCCAAAGCAGTTGGAAGCACGCTCTGTCCTGAGGGCATCAGATCTTATGTGGCAGTGCTCACATAATTATCCTAAAATGGGTTGCTGTATCAGTTGCTGGGCCTCTGACTGGAATAACTCCCACATCCAGCCAGGGAAAGAAAATTCTGAATTTCAGGACCGGCATGAATCTTACTACATCTCAGAGCTCTAAAGAGAGAGACAAACCTTTTCCATCAGTGATTTCTTTTAAGTGTCAGTCAATTTAAGCCAGTGCAGAAACTACTAGTGGTAGCCACATTTAAAATATAGCTGAGAGGCTACTTTTGAGATGAAACTAAGTGCCCTATGTCTATGTGGTGCTCCTTGAGTTGACTGGCTAGACTTTAACAAATGACATCACATCTCTATAGCTATGTGATGCTTTCTCACTGTGAGGTATCAATGGCTTTTTTGAGGTTGGTGTGCTAGTTTGAAGCTAGCTAGAATGTTTTGGTGAGAAGAATTAGATTATAGGCTGTGGAAAGAAAGCAATACTTCACTCATGGGCTTGCTGAGATGTATAGGAACAAGAAATAAAAACATTAGGTAACCACTCTCACTGGGGCTGCTGGCTGAGCTGCATCTTACTCTCTAACCTCACCCTCCATTTTGGACTAATCCACTTTGCTTCCTAACCCTCTGGCTGAACCTCTGCTCTTCCTTGGGACTGGAGTAAGGTTGAGAGGGGTAGGGGGAAGGTGAGGGGTGGTTGAGAGCCCCTCTTGGGGACTCAGGTTTCTGGGAGGGGAGTTGTGTTTCTGTATTACATATTATTTTGTCTATTTCTGTCTATAACTGTATATGCTGTGAATATCTGTTTGTATATTGTGCTAGCTGTAAATATAAGCTTCATTGAATTTCCAGAGCTGGCTGAGTCTAGTCTGGGTGATTTCTAAAGTGTGGGGGGGCAGGGAACACCAAACAGTTGGGCTTACTAAATCTGCACTCCACAAATATATTTTACCAATTTTTTGACAAAATGTATTGTATATTAACTGAGCAAATCTTAGTTTGTAGACACATAAGTATGTATAAGTAAGGAAGCCTTTGCAATTTGCAGCTGAACAGCTGTACTTATTTAAAACTGTGATTCTATAGAGCCATGGAATATAGATTAAAAATCACTACTCCTCAAAATGTGTAGAGATGGGAAGAACAGGTCAACACTCAGGTTGCAACTTGAGCTTACTCTTTAGCACATATGAATTGTCAGAAGCCAGATACCAGCTGGTGTTCCAAGAAAAGAAGCCAAAATGGGACTGAAAACAGAGGGATTTTTTTTCCCCTCTAAATAGACAGAATACAGGCTACTGAAGTAGTTTAAAATTGTCTTTGCTGATGATGATCAACATAGTCATGCTCAGACAATGAAAGTCATGTAATTTTCAAGGTATGCCAGGCACCTTTAACAGTTGTGCTAGAGCCATGTGTGTTGTGAAGAAAACTGCCCTGGGTGTAGGCATGTGCTTCTGGATGGGTCTGTTAATTCAGGTGGGTAGAAAAATCATAGAATCAAAGAACTGACTAGGTTGGAAAAGACCTTTGAGATCATCGAGTCCAACCTAACACCCTCTAACTAAATCATGGCACTAAGTGCCCCATCCAGTTTCTTTTTAAACATTTCCAGGGACGGTGATTACTCCACCTCCCTGGGCAGCCAATTCCAATGACCAATCACTCTTTCTGTGAAGAACTTCCTAACATCCAGCCTAAACCTGCCCTGACACAGCTTGAGTCTGTGTCCTCTTGTTCTGTCCTGTCACTGGTCTGAAGCATTAACAAATCTTTCTTTTTAAAATTTAGATAGTGAAAAGTTAGATTTGCAATTATTTTTGAACTTCTTTTAAACTCATTGTTTTCTGTTATTACTGAAGTTATTTGGAGAACTTCTAGTAGGTTTCCCTTAATTCCTACTTTTCAAAGAGTAACAAAATAAAATATTAGTGTTGGGCAGAATTTTTCCTGTTCTTCTATTTTAATTTTTAAAGAGGGGGTGACTAAAGCTTGAATTTGGATCCTCAGGTCTTCCTGAAAAAAGTAACACTGTCTAAGGGGCATTTTAAAAGCAAAAAGGTGGTACTAAAAGTATTTCTACACTGAAATACTACTGTCAAGAAGGGAGAAGAATATTGTTTTCTAAAACTAAAAGCCTTCTCATCTTACTATCACTCCTCTGCACAAAATAAATTCCAGCTACAGACAGCCCCATGAACACCTTCTGAGTGTAGCATCTACATCTAAAATGTCAGCAAAAGTGACGAGGAGAAGGCCTATTTCTCACTTACAGTACATCAATTTGTTCCTATTTTTGTACTGATGAAAGCACTGTCAGCCTTGTCTGTACATATTTATTTCTTCCAGTACCTCTTTTGTAAGAAACACAGATCTGGATCTTGCTGCTATCATGCAGGTCCTATGGTGTAGCACTGCCTAGTGGGACAGACTTGGAGAGTTTGGCAATGTCATCACTTCACTGGGCAGAGCTGGACAGACATTTTTGCTGAACGATGGAGCAGCATGAAAGAATAATAATTTGTGTCATTTTTAAGCAGTACTAATTGGTCCATGAGGAGTGCAGTGCTGACCTCTTTCTGCTGCATCCACATCCCAGGCTGGTTCCACTCATTCAGTGCATTGCATTGCACTGAATCACACTTTGTAGCTTTCCTGCTTCAGCAAGAACTTCTTTCACATGACTGAACAGGATTTAAGCTGAACTTTAAAGGGTATCAGATACAATATTGAATTTGCTAATCTTCTGTCAGAGACACTTCTTTTTCTATGCTATGAAACTACCATTGATTAAACTAGGCTGATATATTGTTTTTGCAGGTTTTCCATGCAGAAAAACTATTTGCCACAATTCTGTAAGCATGGTGGAGCTGTAGTAACCAAAGAGAAAATGTTGTGAGCCAATTGCACTTTGACTTGTTCCTACACTTAAACATAGACAAAATATTATAATCTCTGAATATATTCTTCAGTTAATCAAATGTGGTTCAAAATGCAATTTGCCACAGCCCAGATTCTGGTTTCGGTGTATACGACAACCAAAAGCTTATTGGCAGTAATGGTTTAAAAGAGTGAATTATTTCACTTTCCTCAGGTTTTTACTTGACAGCTTCCTCAGACATCTCTCTCTCTTTCACCTTTTCCACTTCACACCAGGTTTTGTATGTCTTAGACAAGAAATGGATCCGTGCTTTTTGCACATATTCTAAACTACAGACTTTTCTTAGCCTCAGGGAGATCTTAGGTCTTCCTTTCCTTGAATCAGTTCAAACATGGTAAAAGCATTCCTGTTGTGCCCTTTTTCTGTCACTGCTGATATGTACTTGGAACTTTCTGGCTATTTGGGCAGGGAAAATGCAGCAATAACGTTAAAAAATAGACTATTCAGGCAATACAGAGAAAATAACCAAAAAGTCAGAAGTATTCCAACAACAATATGCTGAAGCATATCAGATTAAAAATACTGAGCAAAGCTAAGTTAAAAATAATTATTTGAGAAGTGATTGTTAAGTGACCTTCAATTTAAAAATGTTGTCCATAAATATTGAATATTTAATTATGAATTTTCATTCAGCTGACATGAAAGAATTTCTTATGAAGTGGTCGAATATGGGGGGTTTATTATCTTCATGTATTAAATAGATTTTACTGATTTTCATTTTGTATTGGTATTGTATCTGCCTGTGATAGAATACTCACATCTCACACAAATTATCTGGAATCAAAATTATCTCCTCTCAAAGATTCTTGGTGGGACTACGTCTTCTATGCTGAAAATAACTTGCTGTGCATAAAGAGGCAATCTGATGAACAGAGAGAATTAGGAAACAGATAGCCATGAACTACAGCCCAGAAAATGTCTTACAGTTCAGAAAGGGCATAAACATATTTTATCCAACACAATGAAATGAAAACATTCTGAGTCAATAACGTTTCAATGCTTCCTGTTAATAAACAAACAAACTCAAATTATATAGCTCAATATTTCTTAAACAAAATTAGGCATCTTAGGCATAGTTCCTCACTCTCTATTTCTCTTTTGAAGTAAGTGCTGACATTAGTGACAGAAATACAGAAGTTTTCCCTTCTTGCTTGGCTCCACTAGTAATCAATAAATTCAACACAACTTTATTTTTTCATGTCCATGAAAAAAAATGATCTCTTCTCTCATATTCCTTCATCATGTAATTCCTGAAATAAATTATTTAGAAAACTCCAAGGCTAATTTACATTAAATACCTTCCTCTACAACTGCCACACAAAATCCACTAGACTAGTGGATTAAGGACGTGAGCTTTTGCTGAAGTTAAATACATGAATCTGAGGCAGGGTAGAGTTCAATCTACAGTGTATGTGGAATACATTCATAAGTGCACTGGGTAAATAATAAACAAAAAGAAAGGTCACTTCAGTGGTGTTATAACAAGAGAAATCCTAAAAAATTAGAATGCTTCTTCATACAGCCTATGAATTCTTGCCATGCACACCCCTCACTGTTATTTTTAGGAGATTCTTGAGAGAACTATTTCCAAAGGAAGCGTTTTTTCTCTATAATCTTACCCTTTTCTGAATCATGCTTTTCCTCTGTTCAAAAAGTCATGAAATAATGTAAGCTTTCCCTTTTTATATCACTGATGTTGTTATCTTCCTCAGTTACGAGCCACGTTTTTGCACAAAATAAGAGAGCAGAATGTTCAGCAGCAATTAATAGTCACACTCTTGCTTATTTGCAAAAGAACCTGTTATGCTTTTAGCTCACACTAAGGTATTCTTTGTACCAATGGTGTGACCTTTGCAAGGAAAAAAAATGCTGAGTCCTATACAGCTAGTAACTGATGAGAAAGTGGAATCTTTCGTTCTGCCAATTACAGGCAGTAATTGCCATGTAATGAAGTTAATGTTTTGTAGAATTTACAACCTGTTATTAATGGTGTTTCTTTTCCACCCTCTCTTATCCTACTTAATTTTTGCCCAGTTTTTTTCACAACAAAAGAAACAGGACAATGTGTGAAGGCTCATTAATTCTATTTGGATTTGATTTTTTTTCTCTCTTTTTTTTTTCCTCCCTGCCTCCTGGAGGTGAAACAAGAGACCATGCCATCAGGCCTTTCCATAAACTCTGGTTCACTTAAGGGTGAAAGTTACAGCCTCCACAGAGCAGCTTGCAGCAGTATAAATGCTCCCTTTTCAATTTCAGCTTGGGCCATTTAATGGCCATGCCGTTTTATTGCCTTCTTGATCACCAATTACACCACCAAGAACAATGAACCCAACACTTACTCGAGCAGGCCTCAAATTTGCCTTCATTTGCCAATGTGTTTCGTAGCAACACTTTCTTTGAAAGCATGGATTGCCTAATTACGAGGATGAAGATGGATCAGGGTTTGAAAAAGGCTCTCAGCCCCAGAACAATATGCTAACCTAACTGTACTGTCTGTACTCCTACTGTATTATTCTGACCCCAGGCTGCCCTTCTAACACTCTGTCTGACCTCCTGCCTCTAAAAGGAAGCTGAGCCTGCTCTTGCTATCTCCAGCATCGCTGCAGAATTTGGGAGGGTGCTGCTGAGCTCGGTGACAATGGAATCTAGGAAAAATAAATCATGGGACAGGTACTAGACAAACTGAAGAACCGCAGGATACAAAAAGCATTTCCACATTGTTTTGTTTTGCCGCTAATGGCTGAAACAAAGAAATCAGGATGTGTTAACTCCAGCGAGCTTTGTAGGGCAAATGCCTTACATTCTTTTTTAGGCATTGTAGATGCCTCCTGCTTTACCAGGGTTTTGAAGTGACTGCTAATATACTGAAAGAGAACAGAGTTGCAACGTACAGTAAAAATAAACAGAATCAAGTTATACAGGTATTTCCCCTGATTAAAAATTCATGTTTAAGTATAAATTTATGGCTGCCTATATTTTTTTCACATAGATCTGTCATCTGGATATTTTGATTTGATTTGCAAGTGCAAAGTGCCACATTCAGTGTCTACTACACACATAATATCATCTCACTCCAATTCTGGTGTTGCCTCATTCTGTAGAATGTCTTGGCAGAAGTGGTCCACTGAAGTAAAGGCTATATTACAGACAGACATTTATAACCATGGAAAGGTTAATGAAGCTAATAATAACTAGCATTAACACAGATGGACTCAGGTATTCTAATGATATAGAAAAGTGATGACGACTTTCTGTTGCCAAGGTTTCCAAATTCTCCTAACTGAAGTTGGTTTATATCTAATCACATGAAGATTTATGTGAGTAGTTAACTTTACATACTGTGTGTGGTCCCAGGAAACATTCAGTAGTTAATAAATATTTGCATGATTGAGGCCTTTGTTGTTGAGAGAAAAATTATGTAGGTTAATTGTTACAACACAATTATGCAATAATAAACACAATAGGAGTTTGTTGCAGGGAAAGTATCAGTATTTCATTTTTAATTTTAACTTTCATGTTTCTTATCTTCCAAGACTGTAAACATAAAAAATTAATACTATATGTGATGGTTTGGGTGTTCCCTGCCCCCCCCCCCCCCCCCCCCCCCCCCCCCCCATTTTAGAAATCACCCACACTAGACTCAGCAGGCTCTGGAAATACGAATGAAGCTTATATTTACAGCTACCCCTCTCAACCTTACTCCAATCCCAAGGAAGAGCAGAGGTTCGACCAGGGGGGTTAGGAAGCAAAGTGAATTAGTCCAAAATGGAAGGTGAGGTTAGAGAGTAAGATGCAGCTCAGCCAGCAGCCCCAGTGAGAGTGGTTATCTATGTTTTTATTTCTTGTTCCTATACATCTCACCAAGCCTATGAGTGAAGTAGACATCACCATTGTTTTCTTTCCACAGCCTATAATCTAGTTCTTCTCACCAAAACATTCTAGCCTGCTTCAAACTGGCACACTATAATAATGTAAGGCTTTGAGTCCTGATTTTCCACATAAAATAAAACAGGGATTGGGTAGCTGACAATTGCTCCATATTTTGTTGCAAGCTCATTGCTACAGAGTGCAAGAATCATACAGGAGAAATTAGTCCTCTTTTACTGAGGAAATTAACTGCATGTGATCATGAAGATTTCAGAAAAAACAACTATTTCTACTTTGAAATCTAGTTAGATATAATCTTTTCTGCATCAGAAAATAAAGTTAGTTACAATGGTAATTGTGTTCAAACAATGTCAAAAGTTTCCCTAACAGAGGTGCATAGTGGTTTAAGCTTTAAACACTTAACATTTATTACAGTTTGTCATTTTCTTGTGCAGAGGTGTGTTACCCACAATATAGAGGAGTCAATCAAAACATTAAAGTTTATATGTTATAACCAGCTGCCCAGAGAGGCTCTGGAGTTCCCCTCACTGGAGATACTCAGGAGCTGTCTGGATGTGTTGCAGTGTGATCTGCTCTAGGTGATTCTGCTCTGGCAGAGGGGGCTAGACCAGATGATGTTTTGAGGTCCCTTTGAGCCCCTGACATTCTATGATTCTATTATCTCAGATTTTATGGCAGTATATATGTATATATATTAAAAGTATTTTGTAATAAAAGAGTGTGCTTTCACCTGTCCTCAATAATAAGTACTTGAACAGATTTTTCTATTACATTCAATATATTCATCAATGACCTGGATGAGGGCACAGAGTGCACTGTCAGCAAGTTTGCTGATGACACCAAGCTGGGTGGAGTGGCTGCCACACCAGAAGGTTGTGCTGCCATTCATCCAGCCAGCTAGGCTGGAGGCTTGGGCAGGATGAAATTTAATGAAATTCAGCAAGGGCAAATGTAGAGTCCTGCACCTGGGAAAGAACAACTCCAGATATCAGTATAGGTTGGGGACCAATCTGTTGGAAAGCATTGAAGAGGAAAAGGATTTGGAGGTCTTAGCTAATGGGAGGTTGACTATGAGCCAGCAATGTGCACATGTGGCTAGGAGGGCCAATGCCATTCTGCGGTGTATTAGAAGGGCTCAGTGATGCCCAACGATGTGACAAGGGGCAACAGGTAGAAACTGAGGCATAGGAAGTTTCATTTAAATGTGAGGAGGAATTTTTTCCCTGTAAGGGTGACAGAACACTGGAACAGGCTGCCCAGGGGGTTGTGGAGTCTCCTTCTCTGGAGATATTAAAAACCTGACTGGACATGTTCCTGTGTGATCTGGTCTAGGTGATCCTGCTCTGGCAGGGGGTTTGGACTGGATGAGATTTGGAGGTCCCTTCCAGCCCCTTATATTCTATGATCCTATGATTCTCAGAATTGTCAAATTCTGTGAAAAAAAAAATCAGAGACAAAAGATGAGACAGATATATGAACCATTAAAATAAAGTAAAAAAAAAAAAAAAAGAAGCTTATAATAACAATATCACAATAACAATATCACAACACACCAAGCTGAAAGACATTTATTGTAATAAGAGTAAAACAAATGGTTATGTAGCACAGAAATAATAATGTGGAAGGTAGAGGTGCAAGAGGAGAAAGAGAGTCTTGTAGAGTAGAGTTATAGGTTGGACTTGGTGATCCTGAGGGTCTTTTCCTACCTGGATTTCCTGTGTGATGCTGTGATTCTGAGGGCTTTCAAAATTAAAATGAAGCATAGGCAGTCATTAAACCATATAAATTCAGGGAATACAGGTCATTAGATGTTAAAGAGGGGATCCCATGCTTCCAATGCAGCAGAGGTTTTCAGAGGGCCGTCTCACCAGTCTGGCTCCCATCACACCTAGACAGAAGGAAGCTGAACTGAGATGTTGTATCTGTGTTCTGGTAGGGCATAAATCCTGCCAGGCTGGTTTAGCCTTTGCTCTCCTCCTCCTGTTGTGGGTCTGGGAGGTTGAGTCAGATGAGCAAAGCCTTGAGGGCCAGGGGCTTAGCACCACATGTCAGGTGTCTTGTGCTGCCCCTGAGCGTGCCTGCGTGGTCAAACAAGGCATGAGTCTTTGGATTCACTGGCCAGAACCATACTGCTAGTGCCTGTTGGACAGTTTGATTTTCCAAATGAAGTATTTAATGGGTGTGGTTTACAAACCACACCCTTCTGCTTTCTGCACTGTGCCTTTCTGCATTCAGCCTTTCCTACCTTTCCTCATTTGCGGCTCGTTAACTGGGAATCAAGGTGGCCACGTCTATGCAGCTTGCCCTAGTAGCTCAGCAGCATCTCTTCTCTCCTATTGTATTTTACCTCGGGATCATTGTCATGACCATGAAAGTGTCTTTGATATAGGAGACTTACTCAGGGACCAAAAAGCATTGCGAGTACTTATGCTGGAGTGAATGCCAAGACTCCATAAGCATAGTTAGAAATTTTTCCGGTTTTGTGTTCCTATTTTCAAATTCTGATTGTTTGAACTGTTTAATTCTGTGCAACTACTTTCTGTTAACTGAAAATCCAAAGAATCACAGGGAATTTCCCAATTTTTTGAATATTAATAATAAAACTAATGCTCATACAGGCATTAATATTCATAATTCATAACCGTTATTAATTTCCAATACAAGATGAAAAATCTAGTCCTAAACTAGATTTAAAACTCAGATAGACACCTTAAAGCATTATGAGTGAAAACATACTGCTTTCATTTTCCAGTGAATCATAGAATCATGGAATCATAGAATCAACCAGGTTGGAAGAGACCTCCAAGATCATCCAGTCCAACCTAGCACCCTGCCCTATCCAATCAACTAGACCATGGCACCAAGTGCCTCATCCAGTCTTTTCTTGAAGAACCCCAGGGACGGTGCCTCCACCACCTCCCTGGGCAGCCCATTCCAATGGGAAATCACTCTCTCTGTGAAGAACTTCTTCCTAACATCCAGTCTATACCTCCCCTGGCACAACTTGAGACTGTGTCCCCTTGTTCTACTGCTGGTTACCTGGGAGAAGAGGCCAACCCCCACCTGGCTACAATGCCCCTTCAGGTAGTTGTAGACAGCAATGAGGTCCCCCCTGAGCCTCCTCTTCTCCAGAGTAAACAGCCCCAGCTCCCTCAACCTCTCCTCATAGGATTTGTGCTCCAGGCCCCTCACCAGCTTTGTTGCCCTTCTCTGGACATGCTCCAGCACCTCAACATCCCTCTTGAATTGAGGGGCCCAGAACTGGACACAGTACTCAAGGTGTGGCCTGACCAGTGCTGAGTACAGGGGAAGAATAACCTCCCTTGTCCTACTGGCCACACTGTTCCTGATACAGGCCAGGATGCCATTGGCTCTCTTGGCCACCTGGGCACACTGCTGGCTGAACTCCAACAGCAGGGCAACTAAGGTGGACAGTAGTGCCCAGCAAAGTCTTACTGTGAACCAGAGACACTTCATATCATCACAGTTAATTTCAAGACACAAAGGTCCCAGACAATTATAGAAGTCACATTTTAGAGTGAGTTAATTAAACCACCCTCAGAGTTTTCAAATTAACTTTTGCGAGGTTGCATTTGCTGTTTCAACTGAAGCTGAAATGTATTCAAAATAAATATATGAAGAAATATTTGAGGCATTAAAAATCATTAAAGTCTAGGCCATACTTGTAAAGGCCTGTTCTGAGTACGATTTTCTTTAGAGGGAGCAGTCTGGTAAGGGTTTTACTGCAGCAAGGTGGCTGCCACAAGCTAAATGAGACTCAAAAATGGGATAAAAAAAAATATTGTCAAACTGATCTTTATTGTTTACCAAAAAGGATAACTGCTTTATCTTCTGAGCTTTTGGATTGCTTGGCTGATGAAAATAAGAGTATTTGCATCTCTAAGCAGAAGGCACAAACTCTCCTTGTGATGTGCCTGTCTTCACTGTTGAAAAACTGAACTTGCTTGCCAAATATTTTGTCTACAGCCATCCTCATATGCAGGGTGGGGCAGATGGAAGCATCCTGATGCAGAACTTTCTTTACTGAGCTACAGCTGGCAGGCTGGCTCAGACATCTGTGAGTGCCTGTGCACTGGAGTATGTGGCTGAGCCAGAGAGAGAGTGAGACAGCAACTGAAAAGACAAATTCTTAAAAAACATTTCACTCGTTTGATATATAATTTGGTTTTGACTTCTGAACAAGCCAGGCTTTTCTAACTCTAGGAATTCATGAAAAGAAACACTTGGAGTATAGGTTTTTATTTTCCATCTTCCAGGCTGCATTGATATCCAATGGAACATGCAAATATTCATTAGCTTCCCATCACTTTTGTGTCAGAGCAGATTACTTGCTTTTTCATGGTTGTGATCTTAGCAGAGAAAGCAAGAGCTGCTTGATCACTGGTGTAGTCTTTTCTTTCTCACTTCTTGTTGTTTTCTCCTGGGAAAGAGGTCTACCTTGAAATGCTGACATGGGTTTCTGTTTGCTGTGTGTTACTCAACACAACAATGTCATGTGAGTTCATAAAGAAACTCATTGGGGTTCAGATCTTTGCTTTGAAAGAGCATGTTTATTGAAAAGATGTGACCACAATGCCAAAGGGAAAAAAAAGTCTGAAAAGAAGTGAGTTAAAAATCAGCTAGACTGCAAGGCTCAAAGGACAATAATCAGTGGGTCAATATCTAACTAGCAGGCAGTAAATAATCCTAGGGCTGATCTTGTTCAGTGACTTAACTAAAAATCGAGATGATAAAATTAAAGGAAATCTCAGATTTTATCAAACTAGGGACAAGGAACAATATTAACAGTAGAGCAGTAGAGCTTCATTCCAGAGTGATTTTGAGATACTTGAAGATTAGGTCAACAGAAACCTCCTTAAGTTCAATGAGGTGATACATGGAGTTCTGAGTCTGCACCAAGTAAACATCAGTACCATTTGTGAACCAACAGACCTGAAAGATAGTGTAATATGCCTGGGCAGGAGGGAAGCTAGAGGACACTCTGGTGGTCTGGTGGTGGCATGCAAATTGGTCATCTGGCCCAAGCCTAGTGACAAAAGTCTAGTTGAACCATATAGCAGTTGGCTTCCTCCAGCTTCTCTCGGGATAGCTGGCAATGGACAATTTAACAGTAAAGCAAATGATTGGATGTCTTGGGTCCAAAATGATCTCAACCTACTGTTGAGCTTTCTGTGGGTATCTTGGAACCTCCATCTTTGAAAGTTCTCAAAACTTGTCTGGAATCTTGATGATCTGATCTAGCGTTGGCAGTATTTATCCTTTGACTGAAACTAGATGATCACCAGAGGTCCCTCATAACCAGCACTTACATGATTCTGTAAAGAAGCCAAGTAGAAATGCAAATATAGAAAGAGGAAGTGTCATGCATTGAAAATGTGGAAAAGAAACCAAAGGTGGAAGATAAAAGAGCACTAAAAACGAGCTGTGATCTCATCAAGCATGGAAGAAGAGAGCTTGAACTAGTCAGTGCTGGTGCTGGAAAAGACCTTTTACATATAGTTGTCACAGGGACAAGGAAAACCAAAGCAATCTGCAGCTATGCAACAGGATGTAAGGGTGAGAAATGAGGTTTTAAGGCAAACCAAAGAACAAGCAGGCCCACAATAATAGGAAGCTTCACATTTAAAAGAAACTGTCAGATATGTGACAAAACCCAAGCAAATAAAACCTTCAATGCATCATGTGTTAGAAGTAATTGCAAATGATCTGCATATGAAACCTAGAAGGGTTCTGTGGACAGTGAGACAGAATCTGCTAATCATTCTTTGGCAGTGTTACTCTAAGCTTTTCACTGCAACAAGAAATACTGTTTCAAGCTACACAAAGAAGATATTTTACTGCTTCTGTGACGAAACTTGTGATGGTGCTGTGAGGAAGGCATGAAGATGTTTGTTCAAACCATCTATGGACATGTACATACTTCTCCATGTGACAGTCTGGACATGACACACAAGAATTGTTTTTAAAAGATTGAGAAATCAGAATTAGACAAATGGTGAATTATTTCAAGGGAGAATGCTAACATATTTGTCAGCAATATAGACAGAGGAATCAAGTGCACCTTCAGCAGGTTTGCAGATGACACCAAGCTGTGTGGCACTGTGGACTTGCTAGAGGGCAGGGATCCATCCAGAGGGACCTGGACAGGTTGGAGAGGCGGACCCAGGCCAACCTCATGACATTCAACAAGGCCAAGTGTAAGGTCCTGCACCTGGGTCAGCACAATCCCAAGCACAACTCCAGGATGGATGGCAAATGGCTGGAGAGCAGCCCTGAGAAAAAGAACCCGGGGGTCTGGATTGATGATAAAGCTCAAGGTGAGCTGGCAGAGTGAGTGCAGCCCAGACAGCAACCGTGTGCTGGGCTGCAACAAGAGCAGTGTGGCCAGCAGGACATGGAAGGGGATTTTGCTCCTTTACTCTGCTCTCCTCAGACCCCTACTTGGAGTCCTGTGTGCAGTTCTGGAGCCCTCAACACAAGAAGGACATGGAACTGCTGGAGTGAGTCTAGAGGAGGCCACAAAGGTGCTCAGTAGGCTGCAGCAGCTCTGCTATGAGGACAGGCTACGAGAGTTGGGGCTCTTCAGCCTGGAGAAGAGAAGGCTTCGAGGACACCTTATAGTAGCCTTCTGAAGGGGTCCTACAGGAAGGCTGGGGAGGGACTATTTACAAGGTCCTGTAATGACAGGACAAGGAGGAATGGGTTTAAACTGGCAGAGGGGAGATTTAAACTAGATGTTAAGAAGAAGTTTTTTCCAGTGAGAGTGGTGAGACACTGTCACAGGTTGCCCAGGGAGGTTGTGGCTGCTCCCTCCCTGGAGATGCTCAAGGCCAGGTTGGATGAGGCCTTGAGCAACCTGTTCTAGTGGGAGGTGTCCCTGCTTATGGCAGGGGGCTGGAACTGAATGATTGTTGAGGCCCCTTCCAACCTAAACCATTCTATGATTCTATGATTCTAAGTAATATAAATGTGGGAAAATATAGCAAGACATAGGAATAAAAATAATTTAAAAAGCATCAATGTCCATGAGAATGTATAAATTTCACAAAATCAGTGAAAAGGCTGTTCTGTGTGCTGAGAAACTGAGACTGTGGTAAAAGAGGCAGTAGATGAGCAGAAAAAACAGAAAATCCTAAATCAATTATAATATTGATCAAGTGAAACAAAAAGTACTGTTGTATAGCTGATAAGTCTGCATTTGGAAAGAGCTAATCCTCAATTTTCAGAAGTGTGAAAAAGTAAATAGTCCTGCCCAGCCTATAGAAGTTTAAACAGCAACTGAGGCAGAAGTCTATTGGGTGTTGGAAATCTTTTGAATGAAAGTAAAGCTTACTTTGTTAAAGCTAATGAAAGAGTTTGTTGGCATGAGTGTTATATCTAGAAGCATATAAAGAAATTTTTAAAAAGAAGTTTCTTAAAAGACTGTGATGTGGTAAACTGGACTTTAAATGAAGATGTATATATTTTTGTCTGAAGTTAGATTTGCAGTTGCAAAATAAATTAGGTTCTGGAACAATATTCCAATAGGGGGTGGTGAATTTAAAAATTAATAGCTTATCAAAATGGCTTTATAACATTTGGAGTCAATTATCTGATGTGATATCTCCCAGTACAGGAGATTTCATGATTCAAGATGTTCTTTAATTCTTCATTTCCTATATTCTTGTCTCATCACCATCTTTCTGTGCCACCATAGAATCATAGAATCAACCAGACTGGAAGAGACCTCCAAGATCATCCAGTCCAACCTAGCACCCAGTCCTAGCCAGGCAACTAGACCATGGCACCGAGTGCCTCATCCAGGCTTTTCATGAACACCTCCAGGGACTCTGCCACCTCCCTGGGCAGCCCATTCCAATGCCAATCACTCTCTCTGTGAAGAACTTCCTCCTAGTATCCAGCCTATACCTACCTCGGCACAACTTGAGACTGTGTCCCCTTGTTCTATTGTTGGTTACCTGGGAGAAGAGGCCACCCCCCACCTGACTACAATGCCCCTTCAGGTAGTTGTAGACAGCAATGAGGTCCCCCCTGAGCCTCCTCTTCTCCAGGCTAAACAGGCCTAGCTCCCCCAGCCTCTCCTCATAGGATTTGTGTTCCAGGCCCCTCACCAGCTTTGTTGCCCTTCTCTGGACACGTTTCAGCACCTCAACATCTCTCTTGAATTGAGGGGCCCAGAACTGGACACAGTACTCAAGGTGTGGCCTGACCAGTGTTGAGTACAGGGGAAGAATAACTTCTCTTGTCCTACTGGCCATAGTGTTCCTGATACAGGCCAGGATGCTATTGGCTCTCTTGGCCACCTGGGCACACTGCTGGCTCATCTTCAGCCTACTATCTCCCAGTACCCCCAGGTCCCTTTCTTCCAGGCTGCTCTCCAGCTACTCAGTCCCCAGCCTGTAGCACTGCTTGGGGTTGTTGTGGCCAAAGTGCAGAACCCTGCACTTGGCCTTGTTAAATCTCATCTCATTGTCCTCTGCCCATCCATCCAGCCTGTCTAGGTCCCTCTGAAGGGCTCTCCTACAATCTTTCAACAAAGTGTGTGTTTCTTCATGGATGGTACTGAAGCAAGGTAAGCTTTACAGCCTAGATTATAGCAAATATTTTCACCAGAGGCTTTAGTTCTTTGCAATGAATTAATGAAAGTACATAAAGAAAAGAAAGACAGTGCTGCTGAATAGTCCTTGAGGAGGTGCTGTATATAGAAAATATCAGTTGTAGTGATGAACAAATCTAGTTTAACTTAGTCCTTGCCTTGCATGAAACAGTTTAGGAACGGCTTCCATTGTCAACCAGGACCTGACAGCTTTCATACGTTCTGAGATGTATCTTAAGATTCTTGTTCAGTTAACAAGTAGTCTTACATTCCTTTATTAATTAAACCATGAAGATTACATTGTTACAAAACATTCCCCATTAGCAAGGGAAAAAAAGAATAGAAATAACCTCCTAAATTCTTAGCAAAGAAAAAGATGCTGAGAATGAATGGATGTAGTCCTTTATGCAAGTTAAGGGTCTTAGAAAGGATTATTGTCATTTTTTATTTCTTCCCATGAAAACTTTCACTTTAGCTATTAACACAGCTAACTGTGAGTAAGGCAAGAATCTTTTTATCTTTTACTTTGCAAATCCACTTCCCCCACCATGCTAACTGGTATGTCTTGGTATATTACTTTGTGTGGAGACAAGTGCAAACTGTGTTTTCAGATGACCATTTGATCAAACCTGAGTATGTTCGACTGATTTGAGCTTTTGCAAAGCAACACAATCTTTTGAAGGACAGTGAACATGTTTACAACTTAGGAATACCTAGTGAACATCCACCAACAATTCCTGGAGGGTTTCAGAAAGTAATAAATGTTGCATCAAGGATAAAGATAGCCAGCTCCACAACTCAATTGCCTGCGAAGGAATCTTCAGAGAATTCTTTACCTTGTGGCATTTTTGTACGTTGTTGTTTACTTACTGTTCCAGGACGTTCCTTTAATAAAAGGCCTGTTATTATAGGGAATGAATCCCAGCATGAAGTAATATTCCTTCCTAAATGGGTGATAGCCAGACATCATGATAGTTTTTTGGCTTGATGAGCTCAGTAATAAAATAGACAAGATACACAGAGAAACTAAATGCTAGGGATCATTTACTAGAAGTATGGCATTATTGAAATAAGTCAGAAAGTAAAATATGCACCACAAGATGAGAAGAAATTATGGCATTTTTCTGCCAGTGGTTCCTCAAGATCATCAAGAGGTAGGGAGTTTATGATTCTAAGTTATTTATTAGACCATTAGAGTTTTTATTTATTTGCCTGACCCTACATTTACTAGCCATTTATGCATGAAAAGGAGTTCTGGGGTAGGGGGTAGGGCTGTTTAGTATTATTACTTGATTTCACGTATCTTAAAATCTGTTTGCAGTAGTTAATGAAATCATGGATTTGGGCGCATCTGATATATCCCAGTCCGCTCAAACTATGGACTAAATATGTTTTTAGTAATTTCAAATTAGTCCAATAAAGTCTAATTAAATGTGACTGTTGCATTTATAACTATAAAACATACCGCATAAAGTAGGAGGCAATGATTGAGTTCAATCGAACATCATTCAGCACACTGGGCAAAATCTATCACAGAGATTTAATCATGGTATTGAATATCAGCAGCAGATTAGACTTGGCCCATGACACAATCTAGACGTGAATAGCTGGAGGTACACCCTCAAAACTTTTGAGCTGCCAATTAAACCTCCAAATATATTTCAGAATAGGCAGACATCTACAAAATGAAACACCTAAACCAAACTGCTATTCTTGCATGTGTGATGTGAAACAGTCTGAGAAAATGTAAGTTAATGTGTTGGAGAAATTCTTGTTAGCACAGCACACAAGAATTGATAAACATGAGCAACCCGTGCTGGGAATGTCCTTGAATCCATCTTGGGAGTTTAGATAGCAGGCACAGGGTAGCTTCCCCCCACATGCAGCTGCAGGGGGTGGAGTGCAGCTACAGGTGGGCAGAGTTTAGCCAGCCCCAGAGGCTGACCCTCAGATTGTTATGGTATGTTGACCTATGCACACCTTACATGTAACTCTGGACCCTCTGACTGTAACCAATCTTGATGGAGCATGCCTCTTGCTAGAAGTGCATATAAGTCACTGTATCACGGAAATAAAGTGGATTTGACCATCTAACCATATTGGTGAACAAAGAGTCATCTTCCCATAGAGCTCCACCAAACGTGTTTTCCGACATTAATGTAAGGGTATTAATAACTGCATATAAAGTTTTGAACCTCTTGCAGAAAACCCCAAAACTGGTTGTTTATGTTGTTCTGATAAACAGATATATAAAATTGCTAACATTGAAGCCAGAGTATTCTGGAGGTTCAAATTCAAGTAGCTGCAGTATGTGGCACAAATACCACATATAACAATGGTAAGTTAAAAAAAATCAGTTTCTTGAGATACCACTGGTGTGACAATTCGTAGGATATTATACTTTTTAAATATTGATCTCTAGGTATAAAACTTTGAACATTTCCATATCTTAGATGTCACACAACATGTAAAAAATATGTTGGGGTGATTATTATTTTTTTCTGTTAATTTACCACATGGATAGACTCTCTAAAGCCAGTCCTACAAAGAAAATACAAACAAAGCTGAAGAATCACTGAACTAATGATACAATAAGGTTGAATCATTAATAAGGTGTGGGAGCCTCTTTTTTTTTTTTCTATCAGTTGTTTCTTAACTCAGATTATATCTTGGTTCACAGGGCCTTGATCTTATTTAAGATCTTTAAGGTTACATCATCAACCTCAATTTAGGTGCTGATGCTGAGAAATCAGCAAAGGGTGATTAAAAGAATAATCTGACAAGCAAGACATTTCCAGCCCTGTAAAGGAATACAAATAGTGACTGATGCTCTAGACAAGCACAACATATCAAAATCAGTATTCCCAGTGTCTCCTCAAGGTAGTCTAGCTGCTAGCTTTCCAAGAGACACTAGGGGACAGAGACGAAAGCTCAGAGTCAGAAAGTGTGCCTTAGTTAGACTGTTATTTTTTTTGTTCATACAGAACAATATCGACTTCTGGTCTGCCCACTGAGCCCTCAGTTATAAGTAAAAAACAACCATTCTGCACCTTAAACAAGCTAATTCTCTACTAATTCTGTAGTGCAGCTGCATATTTTAAGGAGATAGTCAAACTTCAGAGGAATTACATGGTCAAACATAGGTGTACAATAAAGGAAGGAAACAACTAGTTTAAAGAGTAATGTCAATTGGTCATGATTTTCTTGAAGACATGGTACTGAAACTTTAATTTAGGCATAGATTGAGAGAAAAGGAGGCATGTTTTGTGCTAACACGTCACTTCTGTTCATGTTATCTGCTAATTAATACTGTTCATGTGAACTGTTTTTTAAATAGGTTCATAAGAAAGGTAAAATGTGCAATATGTTCAATTTTACAATACAATCAATTGTTTTTCATTTGACTATATGTATGGAAGATACAAGGCACATCAGGATGATACACAAGCCAGAACTACTATCAAATGATGTAGAAAGACGTATGCAGTATGAATGTTTCTCTGAACATAAGTCCTACTCTTAGAAAATAACCTTTAAACCACCACCTAGTGTTATGGTTTGCATCCAAAAAATGCATGCTGTACCTATGTTGTGCTTACATTTGATAGCATTACACAAATACAGAATTTCCAGAAAGCCTAAACAAGAGCAGTAACTAATAACTGTCACTTATTGATAAAAGTCAAAACTCCTTGGTAAAATTCAGTGTTTTGCTTTCACATCCACTACAGTAAATTATTTGAGAATTTATGGAACAGTCATTGCTATAAATAAAATACTTTCCTCATAATAAAAGGAGGAGGTTTCAATGCAGAGCATAAAGCAGCCATGCTACAAAGCAAAAGTCCTTAAAGATTTCAACAATTTATCTTCAAATGTACTCAGTTAATGGTTAAACAACTGCATCCTGTTAAAGTTGCAGAATCTCATGCTTGGAAAACAACAGGCATGGTTAATAAGTATGTTGCTATTGAGCTAGTGATACAGCACTGCCTTTTGTATTGTCTGCCTTATGAAAGGTTTAGTAACACTGTGATTTATGAAGGGAAAGAATTGGCAATTCAGCATGTGATAACATTTATACCTGATACTTAGTTTTCAATACATTTTATTTCAAAAGCAATGTTGCAAATGGGCGTGCTGGAAAATTACTCTTATTGCATAGCAGTTATGCTTCCTGAAAACTTTGAACATTTATATTCCAGTGCACATGGATAAACTCAGTCTCATCTCACATCTTTTAACAGAAAGTTATTAATTAATCTCTTATTCATCAAATGCAAAACAGTCCACCACATGCATTTATTGGTTTACATAAAGTGAATATATATTGACACTACTTTGTTGCCCATTGCTTATTATTAAGTGATTTTTTGCAGTGCTGTGTTGGATGTGAAATAAAGTTAGCAATTTTTTTCTTCAGTATCATTGGTGAGTGCCAGGTTCTGATAACCTTTTCTTGTGATAAAATTTAACATGGGTTTGTTCACTATTCTGTAATCTGAAGAGCCAGTGAGCTACAGCATAGTTGGGAGTGTAATGCTTAGTGTCTTTTGAATCTTCTCTCTTCAGTATGCAATGGGATGTTGCAAAACATTCCTGTTGGGAAGAATATCATCAAATAGATTAGACAAACATTGTGGAGCTTTGAACACAGGATCACAGTTTACATCACATGCTTAAACATCCAAGAATGGCAATATGGAATTTGACAAGTGATGTGCAGGTACTTTGATAGAATTTTGAAAACAACAGCAAAAAAAGTGTTACTTATTCTCAGATATGTGTAAAACAAAATATATAAACCCCAGGTTTGCCCAAGTCTCAATGTAGCAATAAAAGGTTCAGCTTAGGTATCTGTTTGGGGGATGGATTTTTTGTCCCTAAAATATATGGCTTGTGTCTGTAGTCGCAGAAAAAAAATTTCATCACCCAACACTCAGAAGAATTATTCTCCACTTTCTAAAAAGTAGTTTCCTGAATTTTTAATTCAGAATAATTTATACAAATACATGTGTATACACATATATACTTATACCTAAATGTATACATATTCAGAACCAATCATATAAACGTGTATATGGTGCATGTGTATGTATGTATTTATACATACATATATGTGCTTGTATGTGTGGGTATAGTCACATAAATACACATGAAACAATAATATTCCTTGTAGGTAAAACCATAAATGAGACTTGAAGGTAATGATTTCTTTCTTTTCTTACAGAAGACTGGAACAGCAGAATAATATTAAACTACTTAGCAGTTGCACTTTATCTATTCAAGAAGCGTGAACTGAAGTGAAAAGCTAAAAGGCAAGAAGGAGCTGCACAGGCAGTGGAGGCAGGGACAGGTATCTTAGAAAAAGTATATAGATAATGCCTGATTGTGTAGAGATGAGGTCAGGAAGGCCAGACTACAGTCAGAGCTGAATTTGGCAAGAGATGTGAAGAATGACAAGGACTCCTATAGGTAGGTCAACAAAAAAAGAAAGGTTAAGGAAGACATACCCATCCTGAAGAGCAAGAAGTTTGAGCTAGTAACAACTGAGGAGGAGAATGCTGAGGTTCTCAATACCATTTTTTTCTCAGTCTTCACTGGCAATCTATCTCCCAACATCTCCAAAGTTAAAAAACAACAGGGTGGGAATTAGGGCAGAGGAGTCCCTCCCACTGGGTGTGAAGATCAGATCTGTGACAACTTGAGGAACCTGAACATACACAAGTCTTCAGGACACTCTCCATGATAATCAAAAAGTCCTGGCAGTCAGGTGCAGTCCCTGGTGACTGGAAGAAGGGACACATTGCACCCATTTTAAAAAAGGGTAGAAAGCAGGACCCTGGGAACTATCAGCCTGTCAGCCTCACCTCTGTGTTTGGGAAGATCACACAATCACAAGATGTCAGGGATTGGAAGGGACCCAAAGAGATCATTGAGTTCAACTCCCCTACCAGAGCAGGACCAACCAATCTAGCTTCTGAAGCAGATTCTCCTAGCAGCTCTGACAAGGCACATGGAAGACAAAGAGGTGAGCAACGACAGATAATATGGCTTCACTAAAGGCAAGTCTTGCCTGAGAAACCTAGAGACTGTCTATGATGGAGTGATTACATCAGCAGACAAGGGACAACCTATGGATGTCACCTACCTAGAATTCTGCAAGGACTTTGGCATGATCCCCCACAACATCTTCCTTGCAAATTTGAGACATAAGGATTTGACAAGTGTTCAATAGGTAAGGAATTGGCTGAATGGTAGTATCCAGAGTTTAATATCTTGAAGCCCAGATGGAGATCAGTGACTCCTTCAGGGGTCTGCACTGGGACCTGTACTGTTTAATATTTTTATCAATGCTATAGACCATGGGATCAACAAACCATTAGCATGTTTACAGATGACAACAAGCTGAGTGGTGCTGCCAATATGCTAGAAGGATAGGATGTTATCCAGAGGGACCTGGACAAGCTGGAGAGGCCCAGGCAAACTTCCTGAGGCTCAACAAGACCAAGCTCATGGTCCTGTTTGGGGCCAGAAAAATCTTCATTATCAAAACAGGCTGTGAGATAAGGTGATAGAAAGCAGCCCTGTGGAAAAGGATTTGGGAGTTCAGGTGGATGCAGATCTGGATATCAGCCAACAGAGTCTGCTTGCAGCCCTGAAGGCCAATTGCACCAAAAGATGTATTGCCAGCAGATTGAGAAAGCTGATTCTGTGACTCTCCTCTTCTAAGACCTCATCTGGAGTACTACACCCGTCTCTGGTGTCCCCAACTCAGGAAGGACATGTACCTGATGAAGAGAGTCCAGGCAAGGGCCATGAATGTTATCAGTGACCTGGAACTCCTCTCCTACAAGGACAGGCTGAAGGAGCTGGGGTTGTTCAGCCTGGAGAAGAGAAGGCTCTGAGGAGACCAAACAGCAACTTTCCTGTACCTGAAGGGGGCTTACAAGAAGGCTGGAAAGGGACTATTTACAAAGACTGTAACAATGGGAAGAGAGGCAATAGTTTAGGCAATAGTTTAAAATTAAAGAGTAGATTTAGACTGGACATGAAGATGCAGTTCTTTACCATGAGTGAGGTGGAACACTGAAACATATTGCCCAGGGAGGTGATTGAGGCCCCATCCTTGGATATATTCAAAGTGAGGCTTGACAGGGCTCTGGGCAACCTGATCTAATGGAGGATGTCCCTGCTTGCTGCAGGATGGTTGGAATAGGGACTTCTGGGGGTCCCTTCCAACCCAAACCATTCTATGATTCTGTGACAACTCTGATATGTAAGTGGTGGTTTGTGATGACACAATTAATGTTCATATCAGTAAGTCTTCATAGCAGACTTGCCTGTGAGAACTCTCTTGAATAATGTAGACACCCATTCCGACTGAGTCTTCCTGATGATGTAAAGTGGTTACCCACTAATCTTTTTGTGACTTTTATAAGGAAAATGGGAGAGACTTTTACATATTAATATGGGAAATATTTATCTTTCCTCCAGCATCATGTTAATAATGGCATGAGTTGAAAGTGTAAGTTGCCTAGCAGTAGGGTAATATGAGAGATTTCAATGTTTACTTTGTCAAATATGGACTAATGTTAACATTTTGGAAAGTGATGTCATAGAATCATCATAGACTTATAGAATCAATCTGATTGGAAAAGACTTCCAACATCATCCAGTCCAACCTGCCCTATCCAATCAACTAGACACTGTGCCTCGTCCAATCTTCTCTTAAATGCTTCCAGGGAAGGTGACTCTGCCATGTTTCTGGGCAGCCCATTCCAATGGCACTCCAGTAAAAGATAGTAAATAATGGTTTAGAAACATAAAATATTTTGTATGCCACAGGAGATAGTGCAAGGTACTAGATTTCTCATTTGTTTAATTTATGAGGTAGCACATCCAACTTTGTGGACTAAAGAATAACTAAATTGACCTACCTTCCCCAAATGGGTCTTGTGATTTCCAGGAAATTTATGGAGCAATGCCAGCTGTGGAAGACAGTACTTTTATGGAATTAATAGATATTCAGCAGTGAGTATTTTAAGTTGAGTATTTATACAATTTTGGAACGTGGAACAGAGATTTGAACACTGGGTCTTACCTGGCTTTCTGGGCACTTTTTCTATCCAATTTAATTGGCTATAATGAAAGTTTATATCAGACTAGACAGACTAGATTTCTAACCTATGGACAATTAATGTCCATATGAAACATGCCTCTGGGTGTTTTTCTTCCTTATGTAATTTGATTGTGCCATAAAAAAACTCTAGTAAGATTCACAAGTGATTCCAGTTGGGAAATAGGAGAAGATGACATAATACATCTCGTTCTATTGCTGGTTGCTGCAGCACTAGGTAATGAAACTTGTAGCAGAATCCAGCTTTTCCTCTTCACCAGAAACCAGTCACCTTGGTTTTGTGTTTCATTTGGCCTAGCTTTGTTGCCAAAGTCCAGAACAACTTGTGTTGCTATTACTATTGAAATAGATAAAATATGCATAGTGAAACACTTAAATGCAAAGCATATTGTTGGTTAGGCCACACCTGGAGTACTGTGTCCAGTTCTGGGCCACTCAATTTAAGAAAGATATTGAGATGCTAAAATACATCCGGAGAAGGGCACCGAGGTTGGTGAGGGGGCTGGAGCATAGCCCTGTGTGGAAAGGCTGAGGGAGCTGGGGGTGTTCAGCCTAGAGAAGAGGAGGCTCAGGGTAGACCTCATTGCTGTCTACAACTACCTGAAAGGAGGTTGTAGACAGGTGGGATTGGTCTCTTCTCCCAGGCACCCAGTGGCAGAACAAGAGGACACAGTCTCAAACTGCACCAGGGCAGGTTCAGGCTGGACGGTAGGAAGAAGTTCTTCACAGAAAGTGATTGGCATTGGAATGGGCTGCCTGGGCAAGTGGTGGAGTCAGCATCTCTGGAGGTGTTTAAGAAGAGGCTGGATGAGGCACTTAGTGCCACAGTTTACTTAATTAGAAGGGTTAGGTGTTGGGTTGGACTCGGTGATCTTAGAGGTCTTTTCCAACCTGGCTAATTCTGTGATTCTGTGAAGTCAGAGTGTCAAGCTGGAGATTAAAAAAAAAAAAATCAGCGGTAGATAACACAATGAGAAATTGAGCTAAATATTTCTGATTGGGTGTAAAGTTTGGATATTAAATGTCATCCAAACTCTAAAGGGTACCACATGAAACACACAAGAGAATTAAAAAATGACTGATACTTTCTGTACACAAACAAATTAGCAGGAGCTGGTCTAAGTGATAAAGGTGTTATTGCACATGAAAGTTAGATGTCATTTCCCCTAATTTAAGGATATTCCAATTAGAGTTAACCTGAAGGTTATCTACTTTCATCTTTATCATCTTTCTGGTAGTGTTAGCAGTGATGTTGTGGCATTACAGAAATTCTACACACCACAAAAATGCACCTAATTATCCTTGAACTAGTCACTTCTTATGTAGAATTAGTTTAATATTTTCAAGGGAATATTTGTGACCTGTTTATCTGATAACACCATCCATTATTGACCTGTGGCATGCTCTGTCTATCTTTCCTTTCCTAAGCCCTAGGCATCTGCCTGACCTTACATTTTCTCATGCTGGATAAGAAAATAGTTTATGGCCTTTTTTAACAGTTACTATCCCACAGATACAAAAGGGATTCTTCAAAAGCATTGAATTTCGTGCTGAAATTTGTCCTTGGAATGCAAGGATTGTTTGTGCACTGTCAGCACTAACACAATATGAAGATTTGTGTTGACTTCACCTTTTATTTTTTTAAAAATAACAGCACTATGCTGCCAGTAAGAAAATGATTATGCAACATTTCATAAATATCTGGGGGATGACAGTCTTCTTTTGGCTCATGAACTTTGTTAAAGTATTCTGGAGAACATGTGAAAGGAGTTAAACTCAGAGAAACTGTGAAATATTTCTTATCATTAATATCTGTATTTGGTTAAACTTAGAATTGTGTTGATTTTGCTGGTAAAGCAGGATAAGAGACAAAGCCTTAACATCTTAGAAATATTTCTCTACATCTTTTAAGAAACATTTTTTTAGTTGAATACTGTTCAATGAGTACATTATTCAGTGAACTTTGTCATTTGTCATTGAATAAATTATTCAATTACTTTTTCTCTGAGTACTTGACTACTTCTATAGGGGATAAAACACCATCATTGAGCATATTACTCTATGAAAATGTATAATAAACTGTTCAATTAATATTTTTCCCTAGAATTTTCCCACTTCCATTATTTCTTTTCTGCAATATGTTCTGGTTTGAGGCTAATTGGGGTATTTTAATGAGAGACAGTAGATTATTGGCTATGAAAAGAAAATAAGGTGATGTCTATATTACCCCTTTGTTCTGCTGGGACATATAAAAGTTAGGACACAAATATAGATAACTTAGTCTTTGCCTGGCTTTTGCCATATTAACTCTTCTGCCTGAACCTGCACATTTTCCACTGAACCTGCACATTTTCCAATTAATCATTCTGCTTCTAACACCTCTTACTGATCTTTCCAGCTCACCCTGCACATAAGAGAGATTCTTAGATAAGGGAAAAGGTGGAGAGAAGGTAGGAGGGTGGTTGGGAGTCCCTCCTGGGCACTCTGACTGCTGAAAGGGGTCTTGTATTTCTGTATTACTTTTTTTTTTACAGTATATTTGTGATGGTTTGGGTGTTCCCCACCCCCCCACACTTTGGAAATCACCCAGACTAGACTCAGCCAGCTATGGAAGTTGAATGAAGCTTTATATTTACAGCTTAGCACAATATACAAGCAGATATTTACAGTATATACAGTTATATACAGTAATATACAAGGTAAAAGGTAATACAGAAACACAACAGCCCTCCCAGAAACCTGAGTCCCCAGGGGGGGCTTCCAACTACCCTTTTACCTTCCCACTACCCCTCTCAGCCTTACCCCAGTCCCAAGGAAGAATGGACGTTCGGAGGCGGTTAGGAAGCAGAGTGGATTAATTAAAGAAACTGCAGAGAGGCTACAGAGAAATGCAGTTCAGCCAGTTCCCCAGCAGAAGTGGAGACTCCCTTAGCTATGTTTGGATTTTTGTTTTTATACATCTCAGCAAGCCAATGAGTGAGGTAGACATCAGCCTTGTTTTCCTTCCACAGCCTGTAATCTAGTCCTTCTAACCAAAACATTCTAGCTAGGCTCAAACTAGCACGGTATTATGTGCATAGTTGTAAAGATCTGTAATACATTGAATATATGTACCTGAAAATTGTGCTAAGCTGTAAATGTATAAAGCTTCATTTCTTTACTTCCAACCAGCTGAGTTTAGTCTAGGTGAACCCTTGGACTGGGGCAGGTGACACCCAGAACCACTACACAATTTATAGAAGAATTCATAATTTTCACATCCAAATATAGATGTGTGAACCTTGGGAAATGGAAGTGACTCTGGGATCTTCTTTTTGTCGTGGAAGTTTGTAAGCACTCAGAAACATGGATGTGCATGCTAACTCCATTTTACCTATTGCTGTCATAAGATTTCAAGCCAAGCTGTGTAAGCATTAGTAATTATAAGTCATACCAGCAGTCTCAAAACATAAGAAGATACCATGATTGAAAGACTACATGGGCTACCTGTTCAGAAGGTGATCTGATATGACAGCACTCATATCAGTTGATAAAATCACAGTATCACAGTATCACCAAGGTTGGAAGAGACCTCACAGATCATCAAGTCCAACCCTTTACCACAGAGCCCAAGGCTAGACCATGTCATCAAGTGCCACATCCAACCCTGCCTTGAAGTGCCTCAGGGACGGCGACTCCACCACCTTGCCAGGCAGTCCATTCCAGTGCCCAATGACTCTCTCAGTGAAGAACTTTCTCCTCACCTCGAGCCGAAATTTCCCCTGGCGCAGCCTGAGGCTGTGTCCTCTTGTTCTGGCGCTTGCCACCCGAGAGAAGAGAGCAACCTGCTCCTGGCCACAACCACCCCTCAGGTAGTTGTAGACAGCAATAAGGTCACCCCTGAGCCTCCTCTTCTCCAGGATAAACAATCCCAGCTCCCTCAGCCTCTCCTCGTAGGGCTGTGCTCAAGGCCTCTCACCAGCCTCGTTGCCCTTCTCTGGACACGCTCAAGCATCTCAGTGTCCTTCCTAAACTGGGGGGCCCAGAACTGAACACAGTACTCAAGGTGTGGTCTAACCAGTGCAGAGTACAGGGGCAGAATGACCTCCCTGCTCCTGCTGACCACACCATTCCTGATGCAGGCCAGGATGCCACTGGCTCTCTTGGCATGAACCCTTGATTTCAATACCAAATTTTGAGATAATATTGCAAATTAAAAAAAAAGGGTTTTTTGCATGAGGGACCTTTTTATTAACAAATGTTTTGTTAGCATTTGTGATTAAAAACTTTGGTTGGCTGAAGCATTAAGAGCTAGCACTTTTACATCACGGACTCAACCTGTCCAGATGGCCTTTAATTGCCCTGTGAATTATCTGAAGGTTAAATGTAACAAACAAATGAAGAAAAAGCATGTTAAGAAAATCTGAGTGTACACTATGAAACATCTTTAAAATACAATGCCGTTTAACCACACACTATGTCCATTACCAGGAGACACTAAAGAAAGTCAGAAAATCCTCATTAATAATTCATTAATTTACTGGGTGTAAATATTATCCTGGAATTTTGGCTTTACAGGGTAGCACCTGCAGAACTGTTATGAAGGGGCTAGTTGAAATCAGAGTTTTGGGGGTGAAATGCAATGAGGCCAATTCAAAAAATTATTATATATACAAAAAATAATTCCCCCAAACTTATTTGCAACTGTCCACACAAGTTCTTGGATGCAGTTAGCAGAACTATGTTACAGAATGTCTCTGTACAATGGACGCTTGAAAGGTTTTAGAGATGTCTTTGATAGAGTCTGGTGGCTTCATTCACCGCTTGTGAGGTTAACCAAATTCCTTTAGCAACTCGAATAAAGAATTCAGAATACTCACAAGTCCTCAGTCTTAATGTCTGTGACCCAAAACGTATGCAGGAAAATATTCAATAGAAGTCCTGTGGTGAATTCCACGTGGGCTGCGATGTGGAATCAGCTGCTGGCTGAGGTGGCTGAAGTGGCTGAAGTGGCGGGTGAGCAGCAGGTGAGCAAGGAGCAAATGAGCACACGAGCACCTTATTCACCTGTTCACCCCCTTTTATAGGACAATGGCCGAGGCTAATGGTCTCATTGGCCACACTATCACCCAATCACCTTTGGCAATCACCCAAATATACCCCAAAAAGGAAGAATCCACAGGCTGCTCTTCTCCAAAAATGGGGGTGCATACACCTTGCACGCGACAGGGGCATGGGTCTTATGAAACCCCTCTTATGTGACCAGATTAGACCAGACTAGGTTGTCTGGGTTTCTTTTGTCCTGTTTTCCCACCTCTGGCTGCAATGCAGACAGGCAGGTAAACATGTCTAGACAAGACAGGACATGCTCAAGCCCATTTTGTGACCTTTTGGGACTCTCCACCACAAGAACTCACTTCTGAGAAAGCAGGACTGGAAGGGATTTTTTTTTTGGGGTAAAAAAGTATAAGGTACAATATTTATGTTCTGCACTTACATCAGCTTATAAATTTCACGGTATCACAGTATCATCAGGGTTGGAAGAGACCTCACAGATCATCAAGTCCAACCCTTTACCACAGAGCCCAAGGCTAGACCATGGCACCAAGTGCCACATCCAACCTTGCCTTGAACTGCCCCAGGGACGACGACTCCACCACCTCCCCGGGCAGCCCATTCCAGTGTCCAATGACTCTCTCAGTGAAGAACTTTCTCCTCACCTCGAGCCTAAATCTCCAGTTAGGATGATTCCAGGATGGAGTATGGGATGTTTTTTTACAAATGCTGACTTAGAATCTGTCTCTCGTTGGACTTTATTGTAATTTCATCCTGCATGTTCTTAGGGAAATTTATTAATGAGCTAACACTGTTCATTGTTGACATAAAAAAGTTCTCTTCTGTCCCTGATTTATTTCAATGCTGATAAGTAAACAAGGGCAATGAAAACAGAAAGATGAATATATTATTTTTCAGCCTTTATTTTATCAGAGGAAATAACAACAGTATTTACTCTTTCATGGTCTCCTTGTAGGGGATCTATAATGTAGTCAAAATAAGTAGTAAGCTCAGTATATGTATTTAATATGTAGCAGGTGTAGTCATGAATAAGGTATTGTTTATCTGACCACCATTTAACAAAAAAAAAAAAAAAAATCGGTGCTTGCCACAAAGCACTAAGATTCAGATTCAACAAAGGAAAAAGTTTGCAGATACACCAAGATGTGTGGCACAGTCAACTTGATAGAGGGACTTGGACAGGCTGGAGAGGTGGGCCCAGGCCAACCTCATGACATTCAACAAGGCCAAGTGTAAGGTCCTGCACCTGGGTCAGCACAATCCCAAGCACAACTCCAGGATGGATGGCAAATGGCTGAAGAGCAGCCCTGAGAAAAAGAACCTGGGGGTCTGGATTGATGATAATGCTCAAGGTGAGCTGGCAGAGTGAGTGCAGCCCAGACAGCAACTGTGTGCTGGGTTGCAGGAAGAGCAGCGTGGCCAGCAGGACATGGAAGGGTATTCTACCCCTTTACTCTGCTCTCCTCAGACTCAACCTGGGGTTCTGTGTGTAGTTCTGGAGCCTCCAGCAAAAGAAGGACATGGAACTGTTGGAGTGAGTCCAGAGGAGGCCACAAAGGTGCTCAGATGGCTGCAGCAGCTCTGCTATGAGGCTATGAGAGTTGGGGCTCTTCAACATGGAGAATAGAAGACTTTGAGGATACCTTGAAGTAGCCTTCCAGTATCTGAAGGGGACCTACAGGAGGACTGGAGAGGGACTATTGACAAGGTTTTGTAATAACAGGAAGAGGAGAAATGGGTTTAAACTGGCAGAAGGAAGATTTAAACTAGATGTTAGGAAGAAGTTCTTTCCAGTGGGAGTGGTGAAACACTGGCACAGGTTGCTCAGGGAGGCTGTGGCTGCTCCCTCCCTGGAGGTGTTCAAGGCCAGGTTGGATGAGGCCTTGAGCAACCTGTTCTAGTGGGAGGTGTCCCTACCTATGACAGGGAGTTGGATCTAGATGATCCTTGAGGTCCTTCCAACCTAAAACATTTTATGATTCTATGACATGCATGTAATTTTATATACCTATGGAGTAAGGGTGTTTTTTTTCTTTCCAGTGCACAAGACACCCATGATAAGGGCACCTACACAAAAAACGTCATCTCATGGTCACACATGCTATGAACTTCCATCACCTATTCTCCAGGCAGAAGGTGCCTGCAAGATGTCAGCATATTTACAACAAAGACTTTCTTCATTATTTTCTTCAACTGTTCATTTAAACTGCCAGCATAGCAAAATTTGGTTAGATGGAGGCAGGGTGAAAAGCAGGAATAATTCTGAAGATTAGTAATGAAAATCTTCACCTGGTAATCCAAAGGACCAATATAGGCTGGGCAGTGACTGGCTGGAAAGCAGCCCTAAGGAGAGGGACTTAGCGGTGATGGTGGAGAGGAAAATCAACATGAGCTGTCCGTGTGCTCTTGTAGCCCAGAGAGCCAACCAGATCCTGGGCTGCTGCAAGAGCAGTGTGGCCAGCAGAGAGAGGGAAGTGATCCTCCCCCTCTACTCCACACTGGTGAGACCCATCTTGAGTACTGAATCCAGTTCTGGAGCCACTATTACAAGAGGGATATGGATGTGCTGGAAGGTGTCCAGAGGAGGACCACGAGTGTGACCACAGGGCTGGAGCTGCTCTGCTATGAGGAGAGACTGAGAGAATTGGGGCTGCTCAGTCTGGAGAGGAGAAGGTGCTGAGGTGACCTTATTGTTGCCTTTCAGTATCTAGAGGGGGCCTATAAGAAAGCTGGGGGAGGACTTTTTAGGATGTCAGGTAGTGATAGGGCTTTCGGGAATGGAACAAAGCTAGAAATGGGTAGATTTGGATGGGATGTTAGGAAGGCTCCTAGGTGACCTTTCAATATCTTAAGGGGGGCTACAAGAAAGCTGGGGAGGGAATTTCTAAGAAGCTAGGTAGTAATAGGACTCGGGGTGGGGGGATAGGGGGTGGGAATGGAACAAAGCTAGAAATGGATAGATTCAGACTGGATGTTAGAGTTTCTTCAGCATGAGGGTGGTGAGACCCTGAAGTGGGTTGCCCAGGTTGATGGCTGAAGCCCCATCCCTGGTGGTGTTTAAGGCCAGGCTGCAGATAGCCTGTCGTGGAAGGGGTATTCTGCGACCTACACCGATTAGGCAGAGGGGAGAAATTAATTAATGTGAGAGAATATTTATAAAAATATATCTATTTATTAAACTTGCAATATTCCAACTCACCACCCCCAACCACTGAACTTTAATATTAAAAGGATTCTTACACAGTTATGAAGACATTATGGGAATATATGTATATTGTGATTTATTAATAACTAGCAAATATTTCAAACTATATACAGAGAGAGAGTTTTCCCCGCGGCCTAATGCCACTTGGGGTCTTATACTATTTGCCCAGCAAAACTGAGCTGTAAGCTACTCTCTGCTTTATGGCAGAGGTAATAGAAATTAGAGGCATTTCAAGTATTTACTCACAATTCAGATTAATAAGAAATCACCCTCCAGAGCTATGTCACAGCCTATTGCCAGTGTCCAATTCTTCAGGGTCTCTGCCTGTGGACTTTGAGGTTGGAAACCTCCGGTGTCAGGGGAAATGGAAGTCTGACCTTATGCTGCTGGATCCTGTTGGCTCTCTCTCCAGGGATACACAGGCAGGATCTCCAGGTGCAGAGGCAGGGTTCTGTGCAGTCTGAGCACAGGTCTAATGCTGGCTAAAGGCAGACATAAAGCTGCAAGAAAGTACGCAGGCAGACAAGCAAGCAATGTGGCAGAGCCACTGTTGTGGAGGCAGGGAATGAATGTGGCCGAGTCAGGAATTTTTATACAAAAATAGAGTTATTTTGTTTTCCCTTAAGCCCGCTCCCAAAACTATGTACAAAAATTAATTTAGTTTTAATTATCAGATTCAGCTCATTTGAGAATATCTACAGGATGTCATAGATAATCTGACTATTTTGGAAGTCAGAAGTTGGAAAAGGCTTTTGGCTATTAAATTATAGCGTTTTCTTACTAATAAAGCTGAGCCAAAATAACTCACGATCAGGCTGACTTCGTCATGAGGCCGTTCCCTTTCAGCAGCTGCAGGAGGGTCGTTAAGAGTTGTTAAGCTTTTTCACAAAGGACCTTAATGGCTGTAGCAGTCCTTTGGAGCTCTTTCTGTATCCAGGCCAGGCGAGGGGGGGGGGTGAGAACTCTCAGGCAGGCACGAATGTTCAGGCAGGAACGAATCCAAGGTGGGAACCCCAAAGGCAGGAAGTGCCCCCAATATTTATACCCTCTCTAGACAAAGAGCAGAGTTACCACTTCCTTAGGTGTGAAGGATACAGCCAATCCCAGTCCTATTCCAGTGCAGGCACTGCACGGGCACCCCTCGTGCAGGAAAAGCCTTTGCTCTCCCCCTTCAGGTCAGGAGGGGGGGGGGGGTGGTACCAGGCGGCTTTTCCTCTCCCATTCAAGCCACAGAGGGAGAGGAATTTAGGGATGTACAGGACTCCAGGACAGCCACAAGTAATATGGGGACGTCTGCACATGAGCCTGTGCACCCCTATTGATTAAATGTGGGATGAGAGTTAATGGTCTCATTGGCCACTCGAATGACCATGCAGGTTGGCAGTCAGCCAAACCTTACCATACTAGGCCAAACCCACAGGCCTGGACTCCAAATATGGGCATCAGGTGGGCCCAGCACCAGGCAGGCACGAGCTGGGCTTGTGGGGACTTACACAATCAGGTGTCCTGGGCAGCTGACTTTATGGCCCCGCTCTGTTGTGACCCTTTGTGCTCGTTTACCCCTGGTGCAGGCAGAGACATGTCCAGGCAGAGCAGGCATAAATAAGCCTGCTTTTGGGCCTACAGGCCCTCCACAATACAGCCTGATCTAGTGTGAGGTGTCCCTGCCCATGGCAGGGGTGTTGGAACTAAATGATCCTTGTGGTTCTTTCCAACCCTGACTGATTCTATGATTCTATGATGTGTTCTAGGTCTACATCCTGGAATGCTGCTATCATTTAAACATGGCAATTATCTACTGTAAACATTCTCTTGAATGTAATGATTTGTGTTGGTAGGCATGCAAATGCAATCCCAGATGTCACAGATCCTCTCCTTGCAGTTAAATCTATTGAGAAATGTAAGTTAGATGCCCAAGTACTGCAGTTCACACACTACATGACTCATAATTCATCAGTTATCTCAAAATTACATGCAAACAAGCCAGCGGGATGCTCTGGTTGTTGCAGGTAGCCAACAAAGGAAACTCTAATTATCTCACATTCCACTTATGGCATCACACCTTGGACAAAAATGAAAATCTCATAGAGTTTTTAGCAAAGTTTAGAAGTTATACATACAAACTGACATGGAAATTCCAGATGGTTTTCACTGTCAATTTGGTAGCACCGAGGAAAGCTTCCACTTGACCTTCAGACTTTCAATTCAGGGCTTGAGTACAAAGGCCACACTAACAAGGTGCTTTATCATCATTAGATTCCACAGCTAAGCTTTTATAATAATCCATGATTTGGCAGTTTTCTGTGATCAGGCTTTAGCTTCTTAAACATGTTTTTGCCAAACTGGTATCGGCCAAGGAAGGATGTGTTGATATTCTGCTTCATTCAAGCAGGGCCTTTGACAAAAGGCAACAAACCCTTGATTAGTGGATTAGAGATCTGCTTTCACCTTTCCAGCTATCTCTCTGACTTGCTTTCATACAAATGTCTGGAAACTGGTTTTGAAGTAATATCCAAGAATAGCTCTTATTATAACAGACTTTCCCATTATTTCAAAGACATGGCAAGCAGAAATCATAGAAAAGTGCAAAGTTATCAAGAAAACCTGTTTTAAGTCAGAGAAACTTGGCAAACACTATCAGCAATTGTTTCACCATCATTAAAATTTTCTAAGCAGTATTATATTTGGTAGCTAGAGAACTTTTAAGTCTTTCTTGGAAAGAGCAAGCCTTTTTGGAGTCAGAATGATAATAGGAGATAAGTATTACAACACTTTCCTCAATACCATCATGAGACAGAAAAAAGAAATGCAAAAAAACAACAAAGAAAAATTAGATACTTGTACAAAAATCACAAGCAGTGAGCCCTCTCTCTTTTGTATTTAATAAAGATCTTTCTAGTCAGCTGCAGCTGAGGATAAGTATAATATCTTTAAATGGTTAATCCAAGGATCACGGCTCAAGTGCTTTATGCAGTTTGGAGCAAGGAAAGCTGTTGGTAGTCTCAGTGTGCATTTCATAAATCCAAGGATTTTTTAATTCCTTTTTTCCCCCCTCCTTTTTTTTTTTTTTTCCTCTCCTCTTTTTTGCTTTGGCTTTCTACTACATCTTAAATGCTTTATTTTTCAGAGGAGAGATAAGACTTGGTTCTTCACATAAAACTACAGCTTAACCATTGCTTAGTCTTTCTCTGTTAGGGAAAAGGTCCTGTCTGTGCACAGATGTCTCAGATTAAATTGTATCTCACAGTCCTTACAGTGCTCAGTACTAGATGAACTGCCAAAAGGGCCGTAGGCAAGAACTAAATTGCTTTGGTTTCAGTACACAGTGAATTTGGCTCAGACAAGCTGAATCAGTGCATTAAATGTGAATCCCTCACAGATTTGAAAGCAGCCTTTAGCACAATTATTGACTGTGAGTGATGATTATGTCTAATTGAAGGAGACTTTTGCTACCTGTAGCTCAGTTGGAGTCCATGAGAGCCACAGCAAGGCACTGCATCTTAATTCAATGTTCCAGCTTGAAAGAAGCAATTGAACCTAAATCCTGAAGTGTATACACATGGTCGATAAACTTTAATAAACTTTACAGGTTTGGTAACTAGACTGAGTATATATAATTCAATTTTTTAATTCAGGAAAAGATAATAGCTAACAAGTATGTTAGGCTACAATAATGTATTAGTTCATCTCATGCAGAGGCCCTCTCAGTAAAAGGAAAAGATACAGTTTCATGCTTGTCTTTGGAACAAGTCATAAATCTGTTGTTCTATGCACTATATTAATGCTCCACAGGTAAGAGATTACCAGGTTACTTGGGTATGACCCAATTTCCAGTAAATTGCGTATGTGCAATATGTGAGGAAAATGAAGTAATATGACAATTTTGCATCTTTTGCTACGGAAGTTATGCCAAAAATAAAGAGAAACGAATGCTTCTCTTAATATATTCTGCCTCTATCCCCAAGACATTTTGGCATGTTTTCACAGTATAGCAACCCTGATGTACAAAAAATTATGACATTCTATGTCTTAATCCTTCCAAAAAAAGTTATTGATTTTTTTCAAGTGAATAAAAATAGATGTTCTCAGGGGCCCTACAATGAGAATTGTGTTTTTTCTTCTGTTCTATAAAACATTCAAATCTGTCAACATGTTCACAGAAAACATTTCTCATAAAAAATTGTTGAGACTTATCAGGTCTTTTCCAGTCTTAGATTAGGTTCCTTTGGTACCATTATTATTATTATTATATCCTTCAGAAAAATATTGTGTCAATGCATTTTTCATATATTCAATGAACTTGTAAATAACACTGAAACTTTCCGTTAAAATTGCTCCCTTAACAAACAATTTCTATAAAGAGCATATATGAGCTATACAGAGTGTTTGCATCTTCATTCTAGGATCTTGCTTACATATTTTGTAGGCTTGAGCTTTTAGGAAGATAAAAATAATTTGAGCCTTGAATTAGAAAAAAATATATACAGTCAATACAGGATGAAAAGATAGTTCTGTGATATCACAGTTTGATAAAAATATTCCATAATCAATCATACAGAAAAAGTTTTGATATTTATTATGAAGTATCTATAATTGCTACATTCATATGAGCCCATGCACCACTTCTGTTGTGTGGACATTTTGGACTAACAACCCCAAGACTAGGGAGGAGCAGATTTACAAGATCTTGCTTTAGCTTCCTTTATGCATATTTTCTGTAATTTCCTAGATTTAAAGCAAGAAAAACCCTTTAAGTGGTCAACTAGCAGAAACTTTTACGTTCACTGCACAAACTTTAACCAATAGAAAGCACTTCAGAATTTTATAGGTGGATCAGTTTTATGAACTACAAACTCTTCTGGATGGTTTCCAGGTACATGAAAATAAGGAGGGTGTCTTCCCAAGTACACAGTAGTAATCTCCTCTGTCTTTGCTGTAATTTCATATTTGTTATTACTAATGTAATTTTGCCTGTATTTACATCTTATCTACCTCTTTGTTCCTTTTCAGATATGTTGTTTTCCACTCTTCAGATTGTCTTTCTCATTATATTTACCAGCATTCATGTTTTTTTTCCTAAACTTTACCACCACCGTCTAATAATTCATTCCTTTTGATGCTCACTTCATGGACTATCTCCTTTCCAACAAAGAAGCAATTTTTTTTTCTCTTCTGTGATGTGCCATTTCCCCCTTCTCAGTCTTCCCCTCTCTCATCTGGCTTAATATTATAAATTATCAGCACTAACAGAAAAGGTGAGTGGATTTCCTCAACTCAGTTCTGATTTCCAACAGTACTTCACCCCATGGACAAAATTACAGTGTGGGAATATTTTATTTATGATATGCTCAACATTCCAAGCAGTGGAGAGGTAGAATATTATTGGCCCAAATGTGACGCTGTCAACCTAAATAAGAATGTATTCCACATATGCAGATTGTTCAGAATTTAAAATATGTTGCTATCTATGATAGTTTCTCCAAATTTGTCTAATCCAAGCTGAATTTGAAAACCAGCTCTTTTTCCAAGTACAAAGCTGACAAAACATCTGAAAAAAAAGCATCTTTGTAGGTTTTAACAACAAAACATGGCAAATCTATTTGAAATAAAAAGAATTCAGGCAAAAAAAATTATGCACACAGTATGGGAAGTTTCAGAACGAAGAAGCTGTGTCAAAATTAAAAGAAAACAAAAGCTGCATTTAAAAAAAGAATGTCAGACAACCAACCTTGCTTGTAATATTGTTCATTATTCTGGCAAAATTTCCTTTAAAGTAAGAGAAATTTTGTCAAAAGGGAAACAATGGGAACAAACTGAAAGATTTTTTTTCTTGATATGGAGTTGGGGGGACTGACATTTTCCAAACAGTCTCTGAAATTCGGTGTTTTGATCCAGTGTTCAGATGGAAAAAAATAAATAGTGACACCAAGATGACATAACATTTCAACAGTTATTCAGTAGGAAACAATTACCTCACAGGACATCAAGAAGTGGCTTAGCTTGGGTTATCAAATTATCACAGGTAGTGTTTTCATCCAGGATCTTCAGCAAGTGTTAGCAATGGCACAGACTTGTTTTTATGCAGAGATTTATTAAATTCATCCTCTTTCTTTCTTTCCTTTCTTTTCTTTTCTTTCTTTTCTTTCTTTTCTTTCTTTCTCACTATTGCTTTTTCTATAAAGCTATAATTTATGAAATACTGCTTTCAGTTAATGCTTTTGTAGAAAGGAAGATTAAAGACTGCTTCAGAAAATAAAATACTGAGGAGAAACATAAGGCTGTTACAATTCTTTTAAAATGGTATAAAGAAAATGTGACATGAAGAGAAGGTGAGATTTATATCAAAGTTACTGTGTATGTTTGAGATCTATGTCTTTTTACTTGCAGGATCCAAACTGTCGTGTACACACATGCCAAGATGGCAATGAAGTCTGTAAAGCTCCATAACATTATATTGAATTAATTTTTGATGTTGTCGAATTTAAGCATTCTTACTATTTTTTACCATGCTTGTTCTGTATTAGCTGAATTTTTGTAGAAAGATTCACTTAACAAAAGTGAAAAGTCAGTTCAATGATTTTTATATATACATATATATATATATATAATCTCTGTTTATTTTATAGATTTAACTTCTCTAACCTAAAATGGCTGAGTTTGACACTTGCAAGAGAAGTGCATTTTAACATCTTCAAAATGACCCACTTCTTGACACCACAAAAATATTAGTTCATTGGGTCTGGAGGCTTGCCACTTAAATGTCCAGCCTTCTACTCTGAATTTATTTTATCTTAAATGCCTATTTCACTAAGCTTGCTGTTTATACACCCAGACTAAAGCATGGAAGACTGACCTACAGATCTGGGGAGTGATATTTGGCTGAGCAGTGGGTACTAGGAATAGAGTTCCACTAAGTACCTAACATAGAAAATCTCAGATTTATCATTTCTAAACTGAGATGCCAACAAACTCTGGCTGTGGTGCTATACCCATAACCAGAAGCCTCTCACAGTTAGATTTCTCTTGAGCACAACAGGACAGAAAGCCACAGCTTCATGAGAAAGGCAGTAGATCCTCCCTCCTGCTTCTCATTTTGTTTTGAAATCAGCAGAGTCAGGAGATGCTGTCTTGCACAGAACAAGAACATGTCACCTAATTGACAACCAGTAACATCTTCTCTCTTGAGCGGAAAGGCACGCTGAACTACATTCACTGCCAATAAATTTAACTTCCTCTTTAGAAGACAACAGTGGAATATCACTGATTAAATGTTAAAATTTGTACACAAGCCCATACATTTGCTGTTCAGAAAGTAGTTCCAAAGCCAGATGAGAAAATTCCTCTTTGATGGTGGGCTACACATGGAAAATTACAGCTCACTACTACTTTTCCATGAAGGATAGAATTCAATGCCAAGAGTTAAATGTCCTAAATTTCAAAAGAGAGATGGTCAAAATTATTCTTTCCTTCAACATATATCCAGAAAAAACTTTCTCAAACTAATTCATGGAAAATGACAGACTTTTTGAGATTTTAATGAAAATTTAAAACTATGGAAAGCAAACTCTGTAACTTCTATTTACAAATTCATCAAAAGGTTGTGTTTCATGGTAATATTTTTCTCCATGACATTTTGCATCAAAAATGAGAAATTGAAACAGACTTCAAGATATGTTATTCTGAAAGTGAAATTCACCGTTTTAAACTTGTTTTCATTTCATTGCCTTTATTTCATGTCATATGTTAAAACAAAAATAAATCCAAAGCAAAGTCTTTCAATCATTTTAGGAGGAAACAGTTAACAACATGTTTTCCTATCATTTCATGATGGAAAAAAATACACTTTTTTTTCTCTGAAATATAACACCTATTTCTCATCCAGCTAGATTATTAGTTTCACAGGCTCTAAACATTCCTCTAAGTACAAACATGTCATGAAGGAAGAACAGCACCACGGCTTGTTTTTTCCCCAATTTATTGCACTGGATGGGGGGGTCTAGCTGAGTTTAATTCTGTCAGAGTATATATTTTATGTGGTCAGACTTGTTCAAAGCTATCTACCCTGAGCTACTTCTATTCACTCTAATTCTAATGATGTCTGGTAATTATACCACTAAAAGTAAGCTATTAGCAAATATTAGCTTTATATTTGCTAACAGTATAACAAAACGGTTATGGCTAAGGAAATGGTATGGGTACGAATGGGATAAATTATTGCAATGGTTGTAATTGCCTTGCGAGGTCCCAGGGGAAACTGTCCCTATGCACTGACTAGCATACACTTTAGATACTGTCATTTTTATCAAACATTTCAAATTGTAGTTACTAAAAAAGATTTCAGAAATATGTGGAAAGAGAATATATGTATTTTAAGTAAAATCAAGAGGTGTTAAGATTATATAATATCTAAAATCTGGTACCAGCTAATGGGTACTGAATATACTTACCGTAATCGTTGAATCGTAGAATCAGTCAGGGTTGGAAAGGACCACAGGGATCATCAAGCTTCAACTCCCCTGCCATGGGCAGGGACACCTCACACTAGATCAGGCTGTCTAGAGCCTCATCCAGCCTAGCCTTAAACACCTAAAGGCATGGGGCTTCAGCCACCAACCTGGGCAACCTGTTCCAGGGTCTCACCACCCTCATGTTGAAGAAACTCTTCCTAACATCCAGTCTGAATCTATCCATTTCTAGCTTTGTTCCATCCCCCCTGCCCAAGTCCTATCACTACCTAGCATCTTAGAAAGTCCCTCCCCAGCTTTCTTGTAGCCCCCCTTAAGATATTGGAAGGTCACCTAGGAGCCTTCTCCTCTCCAGACTGAATAGCCCCAACTCTCTCAGTTTCTCCTCATAGCAGAGCAGCTCCAACCCTCTGATCATCCTCACAGCCCTTCTCTGGACACCTTCCAGCACATCCATATCCCTCTTGTAATAGTGGCTCCAGAACTGGATTCAGTAATCTAGGTAGGGTCTCACCAATGTGGAGTAGCAGGGTAGGATCACATCCCTCTCCCTTCTGCCCCCACTTCTCCTGATGCAGCCCAGGATCTGGTTGGCTCTCTGGGCTGCAAGAGCACGCTGACAACTCCTTTTGAGTTTCTTGTCCACCAGCATCCCCAAGCTCCTCTCCTCAGCGCTGCTCTCCAGCCAGTCACTGCCCAGCCTACATTGGTGCTTGGGATTGCTTCTACCCAAATGTGGACCCTACACTTGGTCTTGTTGAACCTCATGGGGTTGGCTTGTGCCCACCTCTCCAGCCTGTCCAGATCTCTCTGACTAGATCCCTTCCCTCCAGCTGTCAGCCATATCACACAGCTAGGTGTCATCAGCAAACTTGCTGAGGGTGCACTCAGTGCCACTGTCCATGTCACCCACAAAGATATTAAACATGACTGGTCCCAAGACTGATTCCTGAGGGACACTACTTGTCACTGGCCTTTACTGGGATATGGAGAGGAAATTAATTGATGCCAGATGATATTTTCCAAAATTAATATTGTTTACTAATTTTGCTATTCAGAACTCTCACCACCCCTGACCACTAATTTAAATATTTTGCTTCTTGCACAGTCATGGAAACATTCTATGGATAATATCTAGGTCTAGTAGTAACCAGCAAAATATATAAACATTAATTGAACTGGAAGAGTCTATTCCCACGGTCAAATGCTGCTTGTGGCCAATGCGCCATTTGCCCTGTAGATGGGCTCAAGCCCTTTCTGCTCTATGGCAGAAGGCAGTAGAGAATTACAAAGAGGTATTTAAGCATTTACTCACAAATTATGATTACCCACTCGTTGGGGCTAGCCACAGTCCAGACAGTGTCCAAATGCTTTCAGGGGACTCTGTCTTGTTGGACGTTGAGGCTTGAATCTTCCCAGCTTCTGGGGAAAGGATGCAGACAATCTCAGACCTTGTCTCCTGGCTTCTTCTGGACAATCTGGATATAGGTCCAGGAATTCTAGGCAGGACCTTCAGGTGCAGAGGCAGATGTTGTGCAGTCTCAGCACAATGTCACACTGGCCACACAGGCCGATCACTTGCAGGTATCCAGGGTCTGCTCCTGGTAACTTGTGGCAGTGGAGTTTACCAGGCAAGCAATAAGGCAGTGTGCAATAGCGGCACAGGTGGGCACAGCAGAGAGAGCTGGGGAGCAAAGCAGGAAATCAAAAACAGGGAAGCAAAAGCAAGTTGTTCACCTGCCTATCTCCTTTTAACAATATAGGCCGAGATTAATTGCCCTTTGGACACAAGAATAGCCAATCAGGATGGCAGCTAGCCAAACCATACCATATATAGGCAAAGCCACAGGCTCGCTTTTCCAGGCAGGCACAAGCTAAGTGTGGGTACCTTACACCACAGGACCCTGGGCAGGCCAGACTCAGTGGCTACAGGTTCTTTTGTGTCCGTTTCCCATGCTTGCCTCTCTGGTGGAGCAGAAAAACATGCCTAGGCAAGGCGGGACATGTAAAAGCCTATTCAGGGTCTGTCAGACCTACACAGCAAGGGGAAGAATTTGAGTACTTTCTCCAAAATCTCATACCTTTAAATTCTCTCACATTTTTAACATTTCCCTTCCTCAGTTTTAGAGTACCTATGCTGGCACCCAGTAAACCTGCTACTCAATAATTTACTCAGCTAATACTGAGTTAAATGATAGCACACAGAAATCCCAATGAAGTACTAATACCAAAATAAATCATGATAAGTCATGAAATTCCAAACAGTGTTTCTTTTGGGGTGGTTTCTTAATCTCGTGCAACATCCTACATTTATATGGCATTTATGACAAAATTTAATTCTGTATTTAACAGGGAGAAAAGCCTTTGGAATTATTTCATCTAATACTTATAATAATAGAATTCATATAAAACAAACAAAGAAACAGGCACACATCTGCCATTTCCAGCAAGTTTGTGATTATCTGTAAAATTTAACCTGTGAAAGAATAAAAAGCCTGAATAGCCAAGGCAAGGCTTTGTAGGCACCGAGCTCAAGGAGAGCACAGTCTTCGCAGTGGGTGGAAAGACATGTGTTTCTGGAAAATCCTCACTTGAAATTGGGGGTGCCTATTTCCACTCCTTTCATCTGACCCTGCCCAAGCAACTGCATATTCTCAGTGATCTGCTAATTTTTTGCCATCGTAGTTTGTGCAGCATTGAACTCTACAACCTATTCATAGAATCATAGAATGGTTTAGGTTGGAAGGGGCCTCAATGATCATCCAGTTCCAACCCCCTGCCATAAGCAGGGACACCTCCCACTAGAACAGGTAGCTCAAGGCCTCATCCAACCTGGCCTTGAGCACCTCCAGGGAGGAAGCAGCTGCAATCTCCCTGGGCAACCTGTGCCAGTGTCTCACCACTCTCATGGGAAAGAACTTGTTCCTAACATCTAATTTAAATCTCCCCTCTGCCAGTTTAAACCCATTACTCCTTGTCCTGTCATTACAAGACCTTGTAAATAGTCCCTCCCCACCCTTCCTGTAGGCCCCCTTAAGATACTGGAAGGCTACTACAAGGTGTCCTTGAAGCCTTCTCTTCTCCAGGCCCCAACTGCTGTAGCCTGTCTTCATAGCAGAGGTGCTCCAACCCTCTGATCATCTTCATGGCCTCCTCTGGACTTGCTCCAACAGTTCCGTGTCCTTCTTGTGTTGTATTCCTAAAATACTAATCCTAAACAATTGTGATGGTTTGGGCTCTTACCCGCCCCCCCACACTTTTGAATTTGCCCCAGCTAACTCAGACGGCCTCTGGGAATATAAATGAAGCTATTTATTTTACAGCAGCAAATATACAAGCAGCTATTTACAATATATACAGTTATATACAATTATATACAGAAATATACAAAGGATAAACAATACAAAAGCACAACTCCCCTCCCAGAAACCTGAGTCCCCAGGAGGGGCTCTCAAACCACCCCAACACCTCCCCTTGCCCTCTCAACCTTACCCCAGTTCTCAGGAAGAAGAGAGGTGCAGCCAAGAGGTTAGGGAGCAAGGTTAGTGAGAGCAAGGTTAATGAGATGTGACTAGGTCTGAAGGCAAAGGCAGAATGAAAGACAAAATGGAGAATGTTTTACTTCTTCTTCCCAGAGTTCTCAGCGTGACTGTGAGGGAAGAGACACAATTGTTTTACATTTCACTGCCCGTTATCTAGTTCTTTTACCAAAACATTCTAGCTTGCTTCAAACTAGCACAACAACTAATCCCCAAATGACTAATACAGAATTACCCTTTATTTCATATTTCCTGCTCCTTCATATAGACATTCCTGCTTCTTAAAGGTTCTCAGGGCAAACTTACCTATCAGTACCTCTAGTATGAACAGCATAACACACTATATGTTTAGCACTTTAATACTTGATTCTATTTTTCCAGTCTGATTTTAGCCTACTTCCTATCTCTTTAAGCCCATCTCTATTTCCTCTCTTTTTAAAGTTTCTTTTAATAACCGAGTCCAGGAAATTCTGCCAAAAGGTGTACCTCATTGTAGCTACTTTAAATTTGACTCTATTAGATGGGAGCAGTGTGTGTATGTGTGTGTACACTTCACAGTGTACTGAAAAAAAAAAATAAGCATAACATTTTTCACATTAAAGTTGTTATCCTTAAGGGCCAGGGTTGAAGAGAGGACATGGATAGGTGACATTATATTGGGGATGTGCAACCAGGAAGACAGAGCAGATAAGATCCTCTATAGACAAAGAGAAGCAGTTTCAAATTCACAAGCCCTGGCCCTCATGGAGGACTTCAGTGACCCAAATATCTGTTCAAGGCACAATATAAGCGACTAAGGAGGTTCCTGGAATGCACTGATGATAACTAGCTTCTTCAAGTGACAGAAGATCAATGAAGAGAGGACCTCTTCCTCACCAACAAGACTGCAAGGACAAGTAGCCTGGGAGGAATGCAGAAAAATTGCTTGAGCATCCAGGGATCAGGTCAGGAAAGCAGAAGTCCATACAATTAAATCTGGTCTGAGATGCAATGGGAAACAACAAAAGCTTCTATAGGCATGTCAGTGATTATAGGAAGACTAGGGAAAATGTGGGCCTGGTGACATCAAATATGGCCTCATAAAGTGAAAATTGTGCCTTACAAATTTGGTGGGCATTTTATGATGGGCATACATCACTGAATGATAAGGGAAGGGTAACCAATGTCATCTACCTGGATTCCTGCAAAGCATTAGACATTGTGCTGGACATCATTGTGTCTAAATTGGAGACAGATGGAGAACATGATGAATGAGTAATTGGCTGCACTGTCCCACTCAGAGAGTTGATGGCTTGATGGAGTGGTGACTAGGGACAAGTGGCATTCCTGAGGGGTTGGTATTGGGATCAGTGTTAGCATCTTTGTTGGTGACATGGACAGTGAGATTAAGTGTACCCTCAATGAGTTTGCCAACAACACCAAGGTGTGCAGTGCAGTTGATATGCTGAAAGGAAGGGATGCCATTCAGAGGGAGTTTGAGAGTCTTCAGAAGTGGGCCTATGCAAACCTCATGAGGTTCAACAAGGCCAAATGCAAGGTCATTCCCAGTATCACAGTATTATTAGGGTTGGAAGAGACCTCACAGATCATCAAGTCCAACCCTTTACCACAGAGCTCAAGGCTAGACCATGGCACCAAGTGCCACATCCAACCTTGCCTTGAACAGCTCCAGGGACGGTGACTCCACCACCTCCCCGGGCAGCCCATTCCAGTGTCCAATGACTCTCTCAGTGAAGAACTTTCTCCTCACCTCCAGCCTAAATTTGCCCTGGCGCAGCCTGAGGCTGTGTCCTCTCGTTCTGGTGCTGGCCACCTGAGAGAAGAGAGCAACCTCCTCCTGGCCACAACCACCCCTCAGGTAGTTGTAGACAGCAATAAGGTCACCCCTGAGCCTCCTCTTCTCCAGGCTAAACAACCCCAGCTCCCTCAGCCTCAATATCAAGCGCAAATACAGGCTGGCCCATAGTGAATTGAGAGCAGCCCTGCGTAGGGACTTTGGGGTGTTGGTAGATGAAAACTGAAGCAGCAATATACGCTTGCAGCCCAGAAATCCAGTCACTCTTGGGCTGCATCAAAATAAATATGGCAAACAAGTTGAAGGAGGGGATTCTACTTTGTTATTATAAGATTCCTCATAATGAACTGTGTTTAGCTCTGGGGCCCCAGCATAAGAAAGACATGGACCTACTCAAGTGGGCCTAGAAGATGGCCTTGAAGATCATCACGGGGCTGGACCACCTCTCTGTGAGGACAGTCTAAGGGAGTAGAGGGTTATTCAGTCTAGAGAAGAGAAACCTGTAGGGAGAACTTATTTCAGTCTTTCAATACTTGGAGAGGTCCTACAGAAAACAGATTCTTTATGAGGGAGTGTAGAGATAGGACAAGGGGTTATAGCCCTTGCTATGAGATCTAGCCAATGGATTTTGGGAAAAAAACAATACATCTGAGGCCTCATGGCCTTCTCAGGTGCAAAAGGCATTTTCCTGAACATTTAGAAGAGCAACATGCATTTAGCCCAGATTTTGACTGCACACTGTGTAATGTTCAAGTGTCATGAAGCCATGAAGTTCTGATACACTTAAAATCTGACCCAAGAAAGAAGCAGTAAGCTTATCCAGATCAGAAAATATTATTTTGTGTTTCAGTAGTACACAAAACTTGCAGTCTTGGATAGAACAATTCATTATTTGTGGGATGAGCATGGCTTTACCTGCCCAACTTCTGTGACAAAGACAGACAGAATACAGTTTAAAGAATTCCACAGACAAAACTTAAGGATCATTTTCAGTTCCACATGAAATGCATTACACAGCACCAGTACAATGGACATCAGGTTTTGCACCATGAGGCAGAAATAGAATGCAGATTATCTGCTTTGCAATCTTTCTGTTTTGGTGTTTTCTCTACTTTCCATATACAGCTGGTATTTTGGAAATATTTGGTAGGTGACTACTAATATGAACGAGTTTCATTAATGAGTTTATCACTTTTAACACCTGCCATTCAGGTTCATTATTTACCTTGCTGTGAACAACAGTAGTTGTTCCCTTGTCAGGGAATCCCTCATCCAGTGGAGAGTCTTATCTCACATTGGTGGCCCTGAACAGCAGATGATGAGGGAATTGGTTTGGTAAAAATGTGATAAAAGTGTGACATTCCACTTAATAATTATGTTTTCGTTGAAACAGAAAATTGGATGTCTCACTAGTACCACTTAATGACATTCTAAGTAGGCCACTGGAGGTCTAAACTGAACAGGAGCAATTGGTCATTCTGCATTTTAGTGGAGGCAAGAATGGGTCTAATGTAAAGATGGCTGGGACCTAGAGCAACAGATTTTTTTTTTTTCCAGCTCTCCTGGCATCAGATAAAGTTTATTCTGCTGTATAAATATTTCTCCGTCCTTCACACACGTACCAAGAAAAGTGAGATCATTCCTGAATTGCCCCAGCCTGCTTCCACTACATCTAAAATAGGTTGAGAACGCACAAGCAGCCTTTTATGTCTTCCCTCACCAAGCGCACACCATTTCGGCAAACGGATGCAATTTGATAAAGGCTCCTTATAAGAATTATTATGAACATTTTATTTCAGAGGAGTTAAAAATGAGTAACTGCTTTCCCTTTCCTTTGTGGCATGCAAAGTCCCTTACATTTCCACATTATGCAAACTTCAAGGAGGCAGTTAGCATGTCAGAGAACCAACAATGATAACACTCAAGTGGAGCAGTCTGTAGCGGTCTCTTTAGTTCCATGACAGGCACATTAGTCTGGATGTTAGCTGCTTCTCCTTAATTGGATTGCTTGCATAAATTGCAATACAAGGTGGACATGTGATAGCTTCCTTTTTCACCAATCAGTCATGTCAAGAGATCCTTATGTATTTTATATAGAAAGTAGAAAAAATGATAATTTGAAGAGATGAGAATATGGTGCAGGGTAAAAGCTGATATTCTTTCTTTATAACAGATAGCCCCAAGTTGTAGAGGCCATTATTTCTTGCATTTTCAGAGCAAATGAACTTGACAGATGGCTGTGTCACCTAAACCCCTACCTACCAACTTGATTATGCAGAAAACAATACAATAGAAAAGAAATCATTACTGAAGGAACCTGGTTAGTCCACAGAGGGCTGAGCAGTGCAGAAGAACAAAATTACAGTTGTGGAATTGAACAGCAAGAATACATTTAACATAAAGTGGGTTACAGCAAGGCAATCAGTCATGGCTAAAGCTATTGTCTAGGCTTGCTTGCATGGTGTATGAAGTAATCTGTCATCTACCACTGAATTTATGCTTAGTTTATAGTAGAAAAATACAAAGGTTTTTCCAGGGCATGTTCTGGTAGTCTTAAGTAGCTCAACTATGGACCTATGAAATTAAAATTATGAGAATTCAAGATATTTTTCTGCTTTCAATGTGTTTTGGAGGACCTTAACATCAAAGTAGTTTCTTCTCCCTTCTACCCTGTTACTTAAACATGAACCAATCACACCATTTAAAGAAAGACAAATCAGACTGGGCAAGAGGAATAATCAGCATTGGTCCAGGTTATACAGCATTGTCATTACTACATACAAAGTTTCACTGAATTTACTGAAAGTCTGACATTAGAAACTATGGAATGACACGTCTTATTTGACAGGAACAGAACAAGGTAGTGCCTATCCTTGGTGGTCCAACCCTCACTTCATGAATTATTGCACATTCTTGAAAAAAAAAATCTTCTCAGTATTATTACTATTTATCTAAGATATTAGTATATTATCTCATGCATAATTTACAAAAATATGAGCTTCCAGTCTTTTTCTGTTGATCTCAACAGTCTGAAGGCTTATCACTTAGTAAAACTTCATGTTAACTAATTATTTCAATTAACTTTTGAAATAGCCTAGGTCTTCCAGTATGCCAGTAACATCACTGGAAATATAAGCTTTAGCTTGTCGTATGATCCAAACAAGTGGAAAGTTCAGTTACCTTCTTTCTGCAGTTCCCTTTCAAACAGTTGTTGACAAAAATCCACACTCTCAACAGAAAAGGCTTCATTATTTTGCCTTGGAGCCACGGTTGCATACTTCCCTGGCAACAGCAAGGTAACTTGCTATAATAGTGGTGACTAGCTTTTTTTTTCTTTTCTTTCTTCTCACCCTCAGTGAAGATTAAATATTACTACTTCAATTTATTCTAGGCCTTCTTCATGAAACCAAAGAACAAACACAGCTAGGTTAGTCAGTAAAATTAAAGGAGTTGGGAAAATATTATCACTACACTACACAGAGTGGATTCCCTGCACAGAAATAGTTATTCCTCTCTCAAGTGGCAAGCTTCTCTGTCATTCAATATGTCCACGACCAATTCCCACTTGTTCCTTGTCCTTTTTTGACAGGTCAACAAGTGTCCAGGAGCAGGAATCTCACTCACAGAACTCTTCAACACCCTGATGAAAAAAAAATAGACGTGAAAGAAGATGGAGTCTCCAAAAGAGAAGAATCTATGTCTTCATTTCTCTGTCACTTCCAAGGCCACTCACTCTGTATTAAAACTGGTTTGCTCAGATAAAGTCAAACACTCTTTGAGATATTTTATAGCCTCAGTGTATGATCCAGCCTTTGCAGATTAAGTCAAATATTTCCCCAATGTTGCAATCATTAGCAGCTCAAACAACTCTACCACACAGAATTGTAGAACTGTCGAGGTTGGAAGAGACAATTGCTTTAGAAACTTCTGTCTCTTCCCCTCGACTCAGATTCAAAGAACTGAGAGTATTTGGAATAGCTAGGATTAAGCCTAACTTAAGAGAGCAGTGAAGAGTTCATATTCTCCTGTGAGGGGTTAAGGACAGATAGTTGAATAGGGTTCATATATGATTTGTTTTTCCAGCCCAGAAATGCTGTCTGCAATTTTTATGTCATGGTGCATGATTTCCAGATCACTACTAGGTTCAGCAAAATGAATGCTTTTAATAATTCTGACATTTAGCCAGAAACACTGTGGTCGACTGCAGGATAACTCAAGAAAAACAAATATTTAACAATGAAAACTTATGTACAGAGTCTTAGCGTAAAAGAAAGGTGTATGTTAACTGTCTTCCAAACAAGAAAGTGTTCAAGGCCAGGTTGGATGAGGCCTTGAGCAACCTGTTCTAGTAGGAGATGTGGCAGGGGGTTAGAACTAGATGATCTTTACGGTCACTTCCAACCTAAACCATTCTATGATTTTAAGAAGCTTTGCCATATGAAATTTTCTGAGTCCAGAGAAGTACATGAACAAGGAAAGAAAAAAAAATTGTAGCCAGAACAAAGCAGTTTATAACTACTCATTTGGGTGAGACTTCGATAAGATGGGTACTGGGGAAATACCTACCCAAGAAAAAGCGGAAGCACTCTCACAAGGAGAGATAGGAGAACAAATAAAATCAAAATTATTCAGTGAGACAGGAGATTGTCTACTCTGAAGTACAAATAACCCTTAAGGAACTGTAGGGCTGACAAAACCCATACAATTTCTATTACAAGCAGAGAAAGTGAGCATGGCAAATAACTTGACTATCTTCATAAGCCCTGGCCCCAGTTACTGTAGAACAGAAAGTGAGGCAAAGATTAAAACCACAGATTTAAAAATCCTAAAAGAATCTCTTAAAAACGTTTTCAGTACTGAAACTAAGCCATGTACTACTGAACAGCAGATTTTCTGCTCTAGCCTGAAAAAAAAAAAGTGATTTCTTTGCCATATCCAGAATTTAAACACACACACACACAATACTGATATCAATATTATACCATAAACAGGTTTACCTATATGTTGGTAAAAGTCAAAAATATAGTATTTCTTTTTCAGTCACTGAATCAGCTCATCTTCAGCTGCTTGTTTCTTTTCCCATTCATTGCTCCATTTCTCAACACTTCCTTCTTCCAAAAGATGGTCCAGATATTTCCTGAGAAACCCTGAGGTTAGAAACATGCAAAGGAAGATCACAGCTTTTCAAACAAGTTGTCAGAAGGCAATGTTTCAGCTTCCAAAATGAGAAGACCATTGCTGGAATTCACCTGGTATTTAGCCAGGAATAACATTTACCTTCTGGAGACTATATTTATAAATTCATTTCTAATTGATACATGTCTTTGTCTTCTCAAATCCAGCATTGGACTGGGAAACAGAGTTGGACAACTAGCTTCCAAACATGTTCTCCCATGCCCTCCTTATTAAATCTTGAAATAATCTAATAATTTGCCTTATTTCCAGTCAAATACATTAGCTCAGAAGTAAAATATTTTTAACATTAAGAACATGATATTCTTTTCCTTGAAAAGCTCACAGCCTTACAACCAGCAGTTTAGCACAGCTTTATCAAAAACATTCACCAGCTTCCTGATTTCAAACATTATACTCATCTACTTTGATAGGCATTCAGACTTTTGCCAGAGCAACACACGTTTCTCCTGCTCCTCAAATTCCCAATATCCGTCAGATTAGTGCCAGGATAGGGTGTAACAGCGATCCTCTTCTGCTGATGCACTCCTCACTCTGGACAAAAAAATCTCTCTCATTTAAAACTAAACAGCAGATTACAAGAATCACATTCTCCCTCCTTTAACCTCTGTCTGTGTTTTTACTTCACTCAGGGTAGATTGTGATCTTGCCTTGGTCATTTCCTGGTGTATGTTCATCACTACACCTGAATCAAAGACACATGTTCCTTGCAAGCTAAAAACTGCTCTGAGGAGCAACTTTCCTCATGCTTCACACTTAATGTGTCAGCTACTTGTTCATCTCAGTTTTATTGCATTTTGTCTGTAGTGTAAATTGTCAAAAGCTTTTCAGTTACTGCATGAAATGAACATATATGTGATAAGTTGCTCTATTCTGTATCATTAACCTAGTATGGATATTTTATTCTGTTTAAGTGGGTTGAGCATTCACATCACTGATAAGAAAATTATCACCTGGTTTCCTCTCCCTAGTAAGACAGAGTTGTCCCCAGATATATGTCAGATAATGGTTGCTCATTTTGCTTTAAATGAATAATCTCACCTTGAAGTTATACTTTGTCTCCCTCAAGTAAAGATATTGCAGTTTGGAATTTTTATTTAAAGCAATGCTTTTTTTCCTCTACATTAAAGCTACAACTATATTTATTAACATGAAATTAGATTAATTGCTGCCATGTTTTGCAGCTGGTGAAGTGCACAGAATATCTCTTCAATAAGGAATATCCACTGACTGTAGCTACCTTGCTTGCATGCTGCTGGACCTGGGAATGATTCAAAGCTAACCCTGCACCTAACGTGAGCAGTAGGAAATTTATAGATAACCCAAGTTATTTGCCTTTTGTAGAATGTGACATTAGCACCATGCACAGAGATTCTTGGTACCAGGATTAAGGCAGATAAGCTATCTAAAAGAAACCAGCCTGGTGCATCATTCTTCACCCATCAACATGGAGCTACATGCATAGAATCATAGAATCAACCAGGTTGAAAGAGACCTCCAAGATCATACAGTCCAACCTAGCACCCAGCTCTATCCAATCAACTAGACCATGGCACCAAGTGCCTCATCCAGTCTTTTCTTGAACACCTCCAGGGATGGTGACTCCACCACCTCCATGGGGAGCCCATTCCACTCTATCTGCCAAGAACTTCCTCCTAACATCCAGCCTATACTTCCCAGGCACAACTTGAGACTGTGTCCCCTTGTTCCATTGCTGGTTGCCTGGCAGAAGAGACCAACCCCCCCACCTGGCTAAAACCTCAGGTCAGCCCTGAACCTCCTCTTCTCCAGACTAAACAACCCCATCTCGCTCAGCCTCTCCTCATAGGGTTTGTGTTCCAGCCCTTTCACCAGCTTTGTTACCCTTCTCTGGACACATTCCAGCACCCCAACATCTCTCTTGAATTGAGGAGCCCAGAACTGGACACAGTACTCAAGGTGTGGCCTGACCAGTGCTGAGTACAGGGGAAGAATAACCTCCCTTGTCCTACTGGCCACACTGTTCCTGATACAGGTCCGGGTGCTATTGGCTCTCTTGGCCACCTGGGCACACTGCTGGGTCATCTTCAGCCTGCTATCCACCAGTACCCCCAGGTCCCTTTCTTCCTGGCTGCTCTCCAGCCACTCTGTCCCCAGCCTGTAGTGCTGCTTGGCATTGTTGTGGCCAAAGTGCAGGACTTTGTATTTGGCCTTGTTAAATCTCATCCCATGCAGGATAGGTTACTCCAATGGGTAGTGCATGAAACCTTTTTTTCTCAGACTTCTATATACAAAATGTGAATGTGAAACTGGCACAGCTGTGTTAGTTAAATACCTGTGTTCCAGTGGTTATTTGCTTGTTGAAATCTAGTTCTAGAAATAAATAAGTAAATGAAATGCTCTATTAGTTCAAATTCTCATGACACATACACAAAACTTTGTCTAATTGCTTCTTTTAAAATGGCTGGGGCACAATGACCTGTTCTCTTCACCAGTAGGTTTCAGAAAAGACAAAAATCCCATGACTTTTTCTTGTCATTGCCTATGCACGTTCTCTGCTTGTAAAAAAGTTAATTGTATATTCCAGCATGGACTTTTAAAGGTGAATCTCACCTTGCTCTTAGAGTTCAAAAACTGCTAGAGTTTGCAACTTAGTTCTCCCAATTTTTTCTTCATATTCACAACATGCTGTAAAGCAGTTTATGATTCTTAGTTGTTCACAGCATTCATTTACTTTATTGGTGACATCATCAGTATTTTGTCACTGCAGAGTTTAGCTGTCCTTAGTGAAGCTGACCATGGAAGTTTTGAACATAAATTTTCATTTTTTTCTGTTCTTTAGCATAAGAGAATGATTTATCATCTTCTTCTGGGATGTCAGCCAGAGGCAAGAAATAGCTCTAATAACATGCTCTAAAGTGACTTATAGTGACTGTCTGTTTAAAAATCTGGTGAAGAAATGTGCTGTACCTGAACAGAGGAGACCAACCAGAAGGAAAAGCAGTAAAGCTTTTGAAACAAATTACACCTTCATCACACCAAAAGCAGACTGCTTTTTCTTTTCAGATTCTCAGAGATTTTTCACTTGTGTTTGAATGCATAAAAATTTGAACTTCGGTTGTGCATCTCAAAATCAGGAAATAAAACACAAGTTTCATGTAGAAACTTCCTTTCTCAGTAGGGGTTTAGATTTTGCCATTGCTGATTTTATTAATTTTCTTTCCTCAGCAATGTATCACAGTCTTGAAAAAAAAAAAAAACAAACCTACAACAACAAAAGACAGAAAAATTACAAACACTCTGCTACATACTGATCAAGCACAAAAGCAAGTATGAAAAATAATTTCATAGAATTCCTATCTCTCTGTTGCCTCAGTAGATTCATGCATGTGCACGTGTGAGAGGGAAACAGATTGGATGCAATTAGATGCTACATTTCCTTAGGTGACAAATCTGGCTATGTCCTGATTTATATAACAGTCCCAAAAGTACTCATATCAACACTAGTAATACAGAAGAAGAAAGAAAAACTGTAGCATAAGGATGCAAATAAATGACATGTTAGAGGAAATAGGACCTCCTTATGCTGGAGGGAGAGGGGAGAAAAAAAAGCAGATAGTTGGAGGAATTCATTTTACAGATAAAAATTCATTTTAATTGAGGAAGTAGCTAGAAACAATCTACAAACAAGTTTTCAAATTGGTCTCATTTCTTACATGCAATAAAGAAACCCAGAAATAAAGAATGGGAAATACATACGTTCATTTCATTTTGCATATGTGCAGCCTGTGAGAAAAAATATATTAAATATATATTATATATAGTCATACATAATTATATTATATATATTTATATATTATTATATATTATTTATCGTCATATATAATGTCTACATATTTCTTTCTGTCCATCTGTCTTGGAGGTGCTGGTGAATGAGAAGCTCAACGTGAGCCAGCAGTATGCACTTGCAGCCCAGAGGGCCAACCAGATCCTGGGCTGCATCAGGAGAAGTGTGGCCAGCAGGTGGAGGGAGGTGATTCTCCCCCTCTACTCCACTCTAGTGAGACCCCACCTGGAGTATTGTGTCCAGTTCTGGAGCCCCCATTACAAGAAGGATGTGGACGTGCTGGAGCATGTCCAGAGAAGGGCCACTGGGATGCTCAGAGGGCTGGAGCACCTCTCCTATGAATACAGACCGAAAGAGTTGAGGCTGTTCAGTCTGGAAAAGAGGAGGCTCCCAGGTGATCTTATTGTGGCCTTCCAGTATCTGAAGGGGCCTACAAAAAAGCTGGGGAAGGACTTTTCAGGATATCAGGGGGAATGGAGCAAAGCTGGAGATGGGTAGGTTCAGGCTGGATGTGAGGAGGAAGTTCTTCACCAAGAGACTGGTGAGAGTCTGGAATGGGTTGTCCAGGTTGGTGGTTGAGGCCCCGTCCACGGAGGTGTTTAAGGCCAAGCAGGATGAGGCTCTGGGCAGGCTGATCTAGCGTAGGGTGTCCCTGGCCATGGCAGGGGGGTTGGAAGTAGATGATCCTTGTGGTCCCTTGCAACCCTGACTGATTCTACGATTCTATGATCTATCTATCTAAAATATGCTTCAGGCACATATGAGTAAGTGAAAACAAACATTTACCTTAGTTGCATTTGGACTGTTTCTTATTTGCTTTTTTTTCTAAATATAAATCTGAAGAAATTTGTGGTCTTCTAAGTATTCATTTGAAAAAAAATAGAGCACAAAGATTACGTGTTTATAAACATGTTGTGGACTTTGGTTACATGCATAAACACAGTTAATTTGGGGACTGAATTGAAATCATTTTTGACAGAATAGGAACTATCTATGTGGCAAAATTCAGTAATTCATAGACACTACCATCAGACAAGATTTTTAGCTGAGGTAAATGAGTGTAGCTTCATAATCACATAATGCTTCGCACCTCCATGTTTTGATTTTTCTGCCTCATATATACAGATTATTTTTAAGAATAGATACATCATAGAATCATAGAATCATAGAATCAACCAAGTTGGAAGAGACCTCCAAGTTCATCCAGTCCAACCTAGCACCCAGCCCTAGCCAGTCAACTAGACCATGGCACTAAGTGCCTTATCCAGTCTTTTCTTTTCTTGCCTCCACCACCTCCCTGGGCAGCCCATTCCAGTGGGAAATCACTCTCTCTGTGAAGAACTTCCCCCTAACATCCAGCCTATACCTACCCTGGCACAACTTGAGACTGTGTCCCCTTGTTCTATTGCTGGTTGCCTGGGAGAAGAGGCCACCCCCCACCTGGCTACAATGCCCCTTCAGGTAGTTGTAGACAGTAATAAGATCACCCCTGAGCCTCCTCTTCTCCAGGCTAAACAGGCCCAGCTCCCTCAGCCTCTAATGGTAGGACTTTTAGTGCTGTAGAGTTGCTTGATCTTGACACACTGGAACATAAGCCATGGGTTTAGAATATATAAAGGTGAAAAGTACTGAGTTAAGTAAATAGAGGGTCAAAACGACCTTAGAGAATGATTGCAGCAGACAGAATAATGTGGAATATGAGCCTGCGATTTTGTTAACCTTTGCTTATGTGATGGTTTGGGTGCTCCCCACCCTCCCACACTTTAGAAATCACCCAGACTAGACTCAGCCAGCTCTGGGAATATAAATGAAGCTATTTATTTACAGCTGGCACAATATACAAGCAGATATTTACAGTATATACAGTTATAGACAGAAATATACAAGGTAAAAGTAATACAGAAACACAACTCCCCTCCCAGAAACCTGAGTCCCCAGGAGGGGCTCTCAACCACCCCTGCACCTTCCCCCTGCCCCTCTCCTTTTATGATCAGGTTATCTGCCTGGTGAATGTGGGGAAGGCTCTGGATGTAGTCTAAGTGGACTTCAGCAAAGCCTTTGACATCATCTGCCACAACAAGCTCCTGGCAAAGCTGGCAGATCATGGCTTGGACAGATTCACTCTGAAATGGTTTAAGAACTGGCTGGAAGGCTGGGCCCAGAGAGTGATGGTGATTGGTCCCATATCCAGTTGGCAGCTGTCACTAGTGATGCTCCCCAAGGATCAGTGCTGGGCCTAGTCCTGTTCAACATCTTTGTTGATGATCTGGACGAGGGGATTGAGTCCATTATGAGTAAGCTTGCAAATGACAGCTAGGAGCAGGTGTTGATCTGTTGGAAGGTAGGACAGCCCTGCAGAGGGACCTAGACAGGCTGGATGGGTGGGCAGAGGCCAATGGGATGAGATTTAACAAGGCCAAGTGCAGGGTTCTGCACTTTGGCCACAACAACCCCAAGCAGCGCTACAGGTTGGGGACAGAGTGGCTGGAGAGCAGCCAGGAGGAAAGGGACCAGGGGCTACTGATAGATAGTAAGCTGAAGATGAGCCAGCAGTGTGCCCAGGTGGCCAAGAGAGCCAATGGCATCCGGACCTGTACCAGGAACAGTGTGGCCAGTAGGATAAGAGATGTTATTCTTCCCCTGTACTCAGCACTGGTCAGGCCACACCTTGAGTCCTACAGGCCCTCCACAACAGAGCTTTGCTAGGGTTTCTCTTCTTTCAAAATTTAATTTCTAAATATTGCTTCTAAATTTTCATTTCTCTTTAGAAATAGGATTTTACAACAACTTGCATCCTGTTTTCTCAACTACTTCTTCTATAGCTACATTAACTTTCTAATGCAGCAGAAACATGAAAGTTAATGTAGAATCACAGAATCATAGAATGGTTTAGGTTGGAAGGGACCCCAAGATCATCCAGTTCCAACCCCCCCCAACCACAGGTAGGGACACATGTAGTACACCTGGAGTACTACTCCTTCGTGCATTGGATCTTCTTAAGAGAGAAAGTTCGGTGTCTCATCAGTCTACCAGACCTTCTCAAGCTGTACTTACTGAACACAGGCACTTCTCCCTCCTATCTATCTTGTGAGGTTGTCAAGGTTTTATATGACAGTTTTCAGTCTGCACATCAGTTATCGCTGCAGAAAGGAGTCAGTAAATGAGTAAGACACCAAGAAGATATATTGTCTTCCTTTCCCTTCAGTAGGACTCTAAGGAAAACCTCTGCTCCTTATCTGAAAGGATTCACATAGGTTGGGGAAGAGCAGGTTAGTTCCACCTGCACACTCAGTACGAGCACCATCTGTCACTTGTAGGGTAGGATGATTCTAGGGGACCACTGTCAAGAACTCTCTGCTGCTCCAAAGAGGAGCAGCTTAAACACCTTGCTAGACTTTGCTGCATATGTGGCAACAGACTGAGACTGGACATGACCTCCTATTATACGACCACATTTCCCTAGCTGCTGAGGGAACGATCTCTGCCCTTATACTACAAGAAATCTGAGTCTGGGATTTATTCTCCTTGAGCCCCACTTAAGCACATAAACCATCATCCTGATCTTTATCTTCCAGATCCACTGGGCTTCAAGATATGTGCCACAAAATTCAAAGGTTTTCAGGTTACAATGTGAGAGATATACCAGCAACTTAGAGCACTGAAACCATATGAACATTTCTTTGCTGTAACAAAATATGAGAACTCCTGAGGCAGATCAGTTTTAACATAAAAGATGCTGTAATAAATAATTTCCCAGATGTTTCTTGGAAAAAAAGTTAAAGCAGAAAGTTACCAGGGGAAGCTTGCACAAAGAATAGTACAAGAAGCAGATACTGGCACCCAAATTTAAAATCAAATACAAATCTCAAGCCCTAAAATTACCTCCTGCTGGCAGTCTTTGCTCACCTGTTACGTACTGACATTTATTCATGTGTTGGCATTATGTATTGGTTCTATGGGTCATTGATGGAGCAGTCCTCTCCTGGAATAAAAACAACACTGAAAACATGGGGGAAAAAAAAATGAAAGACAACCAGAAGAACTGGGGTATATTTTTTTCATGGCACACAAAAGTGTGACATAATTCTGTGATAATAAGAATTTATTTCAAAATATCAATATGTTCAGTTGAACACTGAGATAGGCTTAGTTTTAGTTACTGACTTAGTAGAGAGGTAAGTAAACATGCACCCACATCTCTAAGATTTTTTGACAAGTGACAAAAATTACTTGTGAGATTTTTTTTTTCCCACAGCTATAGACAACTACATAAAACCAAAAATGGTTCAACAACCCAAGAAATTACTATGTCTGCTGCATATCCTAGGTCATGTTATCATAGAATCACAGCATGAAAGGAGCCTTTAAAGGTCATGTAGTCGAACTCCCTGCAATGCGTAGGGTCATCTTTGACCACATCAGGTTGCTCAGAGCCCTGTCCAACCTGTTTCTGAATGTTTCAAGGAATGAGGTTGCTACCATCTTTCTGGGCAACCTGTTCCAGTGATTCACCACCCTTAGCATAAAAAATGTCACATTTTATCTAGTAAAAATGTCCTCTCTTTTAGTTTAATACCATTAGCCCTTGTCCCGTTGCAATAGGCACTGCTAATATAAGCCCCTTTTAAGTACTGAAATGCCTCAATTCAGGCTGAACAATCCTACCTTTCACAGCCTCTCCTCATAGAAGAGGTGCTTCAGACTTTTGACCACTTTTGCAGCCCACTTCTGGATACACACCAATGGATCTTCCCTGTGCTGATGGCTCCAGAGTTGAATGCAATACTGCAGGTGGGGTCTCACCAGGGTGGAGTAGAGGTCGGAATCCCCTCCTTTAATCTTCTGGCCTCACTTCTTTTGATGAAGCCCAGGAAATGGTTGGCCTCCTGCGCTGCAAGGGTAAATTGCCAACTGATCACAATACAAACTCCTGAGAGACACCATTTGTCAGCAGTCTCCATCTGGACATTGAGCTAATTCCTCATCCATGAAATAGTCCACCTATCAAATTCATATCCCTCCAATGTAGAGAGAAGGGTATTGTAGCAGAACATGCCAAAGGCTTTACAGAGGTCCTTCTAGATGGCATCCGTTGCTCTTCCCTTGCTCACTGAGGATGCCACTCCATTATAGAAGGCCAGGAAGGACTTGCCCTCTGTGAAGTCATGCAGGCTGTCTAAAAACATCTCTCTGTCCTTCATGTGTGCTAGCCTAGCTTCTATAAGGATCTGTTCCATGATCTTCCCAGACATGGAGACATGGCTGACAGGTTAATAGTTCCGGGGTTCTGCTTTCTACTTTTTAAAAAATTAGTTCAATGTTCCTTTTCCAGTCACCAGGGACTTCACCTGACTGTCATGACTTCAAATAGCACAGAGAGTGGCTTGGCAATTACATCAGGCCATTCCCTAGGGACTCTGGAATGCATCTCATCAAGTTCTTTAGGTGATCATAAACTTGATCTTCTTCTACAGGGGGAGAGGACTTTTCTCCCCTAGTCTCTGTCTTGCAGTCCATCCAATCAAGAGAAGTGGTAAAAGGCATCTTACCACAGTGCCAGTGACAATCGAGGCAAAAACATTGTTGAGTACCTCAGCTCTCCATGTCCATTGTTACCAGGGTGCCACCTTGCTTGTCAGGGAGGCACAGTATTCTTTCTTTGATCTTCCTTTTCTAGCAGCATACCTGTAGATGCCCTTACTATTATTCTTTGTGTCTCTTGACATAGTCAGCTCTAGTTGCACCTTGGCCTTCCTGATCCCATCCCTACACAAGCAGGCAGTGTTGCTAAAGTACCTGTTTCTGATTCCACTGCCTTTGCATTTCTGTCTTGCCCTTTTGTTTGACCAGCTGGTCTCAACTCACCAGTGCTGATCTCTTGCTGTCTTTTTCTGATTTCTTACATCTAGGCATTAAGACCTCTTGTGTTCTATGGAAGGCATCCTGAAAGATACCTGACAGCTATGTTCTTCTCCCTTGTCCCTGAGGGCAGTTTCCCATGGGGTCCTATTTTCTAATTCCTTGAGGAGCTAAGCTTGTTTTCCTAAAATTCAGGGTCCTGATTTTGTTCTTCACTTGACCCATATCCCTTAGGACTGTGACCTCCAAAAAATGCATGACTACCACAGCCCAGGTTGCCTTCAATCTTGACATCACTAATAAGCTCATTTGTCTAGGTGACCGTCAGGTCCAGTATCACACCCACTCTGGTAGGGCTCTCTATTACTTGGCCTAAGAATTTGTACTGCCTGCATTTCAGGAGTCTCTTGGTTGTTTACAATTTGTCATACTGCTGTCAACAGCAGTCATTGGAGTGGTTGAAGTTTTCCAGCAGGACGAGAGCTTGCAAGCAGGATGCTTCATTGCAGCTGAAGGTTTTGTCAGCTTCCCTTCGTAACATGACCTGGAGCAGATGCCAACCACAATGTTGGCTTTGTTACCTCTGTTTCTGATTCTTATCCATAAACTTTCAAACTGCTCGTGGCTATTCTTCTGGGACAGCTCTTCACCCTCTAGCCAGTTCTAGATGTAAAGGGCAACCCCATCACCTCTGTTTCCTCACCTGTCCCTTCTGAACAGCCTGTAGCCATTAATAGTAACAGTCCAGTCAAGGGATTCATCACAAGAAATTTCAGTAATGGCAATCAGGTCATAGCTTTCTAGTAGTGTAGTACCTTCCATCTCTTTCTGTCTGTTGTCCATGCTGTGTGCATTGACAGAGAAGCACTTCACCTTTGCTGCTGGCTGTGTAATCTTCTTAGAGGAACACCCTTTCATTTCTTCGCTGGTGTTTGCCTCTTGGCTCCTAATACCTCAGGAACCCTGACACATCTCTGTAAGACCACAAACATGTTGTAGTGTACCCAGAACAGTAACATGCTGAGAGACCTCTCTAGCACTCTGTACCTCTTATCTCAACATGTTATCCCACAGGCATGAGATCATCTCCTTCCCCAGTAAAGTCTTATATACCTCACTGTTTCTAGGGCTGGATTCACAACAAAGCAATTAGTATTAATCAGAAGTTATTATGCCAGAGTAAACCACATCACTGTGAGCTTTTAGTGCATATTTAGTTCCTACTACAAAAGAAGTGAGACAATCAGCAGCTAAGACCAGGCTACTGGAAATCTCTTGTAAAATTCTGACCAAAATAAACCTGAGAAATTGTAAAACAACAGTACCATTGAAAAATTTCAATTTACCTTCCACTAAGGAGCTTCAGTATTCCCAGCCTTAGTGAATGAAATCTTTTTAGAAGTTACAATAATTCCATAATTTTTGGCTGTGACTCTGAGAAACAAATCAAATCCCTACTACTGAAGGGGGAAAAGGATTTTGGGGTCCTAGTTGATGGAAGGTTGACTGTGAGCCAGCAATGTGCTCTTGTGGCCAGGAGGGGCAATGCCGTTCTGGGGTGTGCTAGAAGGGCTGTGGCTAGTAGGTCGAGAGAGGTTCTCCTGCTCCTCTACTCTGATCTGGTGAGGCCACATCTGGAGTACTGTGTCCAGTTCTGGGCCCCCAGTTCAAGAGGGACATAGAACTGCTTGAGAGAGTCCAGCGCAGAGCCACGAAGATGATTAAGGGAATGGAACATCTCTCTTACAAGGAGAGACTGAGGCAGCTGGGGCTGTGCTGCTTGGAGAAGAGGAGACTGAGAGGTGACCTCAGCAATGGTTATAAATACATAAAGGTGATTGCCAGGAGGCTGGAGCCAGGCCCTGCTGGGTGATGTCCAGTGACAGGACAAGTGGCAATGGGTAGCAACTGAGGCATAGAAAGTTTCATTTAAACATGAGAAGACTTTTTTTTCTCTGTAAGGATGACAGACCACTGGAACAGGCTGCCCAGAGGAGTTGTGGAGTCTCTCTCTGAAGATATTAAAAACCTGCCTGGATGTGTTCCTGTGTGATCTGGTCTAGGTGATCCTGCTCTGACAAGGGGGGTTGGACTGGACAAGCTTTCTAGATGCCTTCCAGACCCTGACATTCTATGACTGATTCTCTGATACTGAGATAACAAGGAGCATTTGGTCCTGGAACCAGTAAAATGCAGAGATTGTCCAGGGTTCTATTCTTTAATTTTTCTTTTACATCACACTATTATAAAAGTGAAATTACATTTAACAAATTAGACTGTTTTCACAGAGTTGAGTGAGTTTGGGAAGGGCACAGATGGATAGTTCTTCCTTTTAAAAAAAAATATCCACAAAAGAATCTGGTGCTGTGGCTGGTTTCTTTAAGTCCTCTGGCAAAATATATAGGATTAGATTGAAATATAGCTCTAAAACATATTTAGAAAGTAATGGTTAAATTTGAAAGTTAGTGTTCCCAGCAAAGAAAAAAATCACAAAGGCTCTATAGAGAACACAGGTCTGCCTTACACCATTTACCATGAGAAGACCTTGTCTTCATTTTCACAAGCAAGTACCAGACCTGACCTGTTAGTCCATTTATGTAAATGGTAAGTCCAATTCCCATTGCATGCTCTTGCTAAAGCTGTGCCATTAGAGCTCTTGTGTCATTTATGCAGTCAGTGGAGAATCAAAGACTGCTTGTGCTGCAGCAGCTCACTACTACGTTTCTAAGAAAATGGGCTCTTAAAAAAGGAAATATCACACCGCAGTGTGAGAGATAAACAGAGGTATATCTTTAGAGCAGCAGGCAGAGACTGTAGAAACACTCTCTGTAAATTACTTTGATCCCCCAGTGTGATGAATCATGGAGTCACAAATCCTTTTTAGCTAATTGCTATCAGCTTGTGAGATTTTTCTTCCCATGTTCAATATCAATTTTCAGGGCCATAGGAGATAGCACTTCTCCCCCGAGTCTGATGGCGACTTACCGCTAAAACCGAACTAGCACCACTTAACAGTTTAAAGAGGGAAGTCATTTAATATGACACTGCTGCTACTAACTAAAAGGGAAAAATATTAGGGGCAAATACACTGAATAGCAAATCCTTTTACTATGAATGACCTTTGAAAACTGTCCTTTCAATATCCACATGGTATCAGTGAAGCTATCTCAAAGCAAATAAAAGCTTTAATTATTCAGAAGTGATAACCTCCAAGTGGGAGAAAATGCAGGCTGAAAACTGGTTATTTTCCAGTCCTGATAACTTCACCATTAAAAACTGAAAATAAACCACACTTCTTAAAGACTCCTGAACCATGTCATAATGCTGAGTGGGAAATTGAGAGTCTCACCTCTACCAGTTAATTTGAACTGGTAGAGGTTAATTCATTGTTTGTTTGAACAAACAATGCTTAGAGCATAAATTCCAGTGTTTTTTAACTTTCAAGACCATTTCTGAAGAAATGCACAGATTTCTTCCCTGTTAAGTTCATTGGGAGCTTTCTGTAAAAGTTTACTATCACTGCTCATGTACAAAGTTATGCAGAACAGAAGGTACTTCTTTGGAGCTTAACAAAAGTGTCTCTAGGGGGAATGGATCAAGACTAGAAATAGGTAGATTCAGACTGGATGTTAGGAAGAAGTTCTTCACCATGAGGGTGGTGAGACCCTGGAATGAGTTGCCTAGGTTGGTGGTTAAAGCTCCATCCCTGGAGGTGTTTAAGCCAGGCTGGATGAGGCTGCAGATAGTGGCTGTAGACAGCCTCACCAATATGAAGTGTCCCTGCCCACGGCAGGGGATTGAAATTGGTGATCTTAGTGGTCCCTTCCAAACTTGACTGATTATATGATTCTATTATCTCTTCAGGCTATAGGAGGACACAAATCCATGCAACAACTGAACACTGTTATACTCTCAGCAATTCTGAATTCATATTTGTCTCTGGGAAGTTAGCAGCCATTTGGTACAGCCAACATCTCCAAGAGTCTAAAACATTCAGTAACTGAACTTGAACTTGATATCAAACTTCATAGCATTTAAAATCTAGAACTTATAACAAAGTAAGAGAACAAAGTATTAGGTTAGCTGCTCAAATGTCTCAAAAAATCCAGGAAAAGTTTGCTTAAAAATAAAAGGAACTGAACTTATTGTATGATTTCTTTTAAGCTGAACTTTCATTGTTGTGCATTTATCTTCTGACATTTACTGGAATGAATAGACACAGAACTCACAGTTCACCACAGATTAGAAATATTTTTTTTTTATCTGTACATGAAAGAAAAAAAAAAAAAAACAAAAACAAACAAAAAAACCCCACCCAAACCAACCCCCAGGTTTATTGCAGGGGTTATACTCACCCACTTAACAATATTATATGTACAATATGTATGTGAAATCAAACATAAGATCAGAGTAAAATGAGGTGGTGTTTGTCACAGGTCAGCCAAGGTTCAATCACCACAATTATTCTGAGGCACATTGCTGTCAACGAACATTCTTATTGAAATAAATAAATATATATATAAATACCTAACTGTAATTTATTCTTTCTTGGAAATTATTTCGTTAGTCTTCTTATCATGAAAAATCTCTAATATTAAAATAGACATGATTTTTTTTTCCAGGTGGGATAGATATCAAAGATAGACATTAGACAAAGATTATAGGATTTTAGACTGAAAACATAAAATACACATTGAGACAATGTTTCACCTTTAGCTGAGGATCCAGACTCTGGTCTGGTGTTCAAATTAATTCCCTTCTTTGGGAAGCCAGAGAGCTCTTTTGTTACAAAACTCAGAGTTTTGAACACTTTCCCAGGTTTTAGTGCTTGCCCAAGTCTTACATGTTCCGTCCCAACTGTTTCCTATGAAAACTTCTCAGTACATGGAGCTGTTGCATCTGCTACTCTGCAAGACACAAGAATAGAGTAGGACACTCAAGTTTCACTTTACATCTGTTTTCCATGTTGCAGTGTTGATCTAACTTGTGTATATTTTATAATATGCTTCACTATATATCCAAGGAGAATATCAATACCATTTCACATAGGTTATCCCTTCTCTTGCTGACAACATTTCTTCTCTGAAATTTGACTCAAAATGGGTTTTTTTTGTGGTCTGTGTGTGCCTAAATCACAGCATTTTCTCTGGTGAATTCAAAGTACCTGTACTCTGAAACTGCACTGCCATAATGCATTTGCTAAGGTACTATCTGGGCCCCTCAATTTAGGAAAGATTTTGAGGTGCTTGAACATGTCCAGAGAAGGGCACCAAGGTTGGTGAGGGGGCTGGAGCACAGCACTGTGAGGAGCAACTGAGGAATCTGGGAGTGTTTAGCCTGGAAAAGAGAAGGCTCAGGGGAGACCTCGTTGCTATCTACTACTACCTGAAAGGAGGTTGCAACCAGGCAGGAGCTGGTCTCTTCTCCCAGGCACCCAGTGACTGAACAAGGGGATACAGTGTCAAACTGCACCAGGGCAGGTTTAAGCTGAACAGAAAGAATGATTGGCATTGGAATAGGCTGCCCAGGGAGGTGATGGAGTTGCCATCCCTGGAGGTGTTTAAAAGGAGGCTGGATGAGGCACTTAGTGCCATGGTTTATTTAATTAGAAGGGTTAGGTGACAGATTGGGCTCGACGATCCTAGAGGTCTTTTCCCACCAGGTTAATTCTGTGAAACTAGGATCTCACAACTTATTAACAAATAAGAAAATTAGAGTTCATTCATGTTTCTAACATATTTACAAAGCTATTACTTTACAGCATCAAGGAGAGAACACTAAAGGATCAAAAGAGAGAAAAATGTAGATTTTAAGTTTGACTTGAATTGACTTGAGCAAGGGTTTAAGTCTGAGAAAGCCAGGCAAGTAATTTGACTGTAAGAACATCTGACTTCCCACAAACTGTTAAATTCTGAGAAATGAGAAGAGACAATAGTAAATTCAGAAAATATTCAGACATTTGAGTTTGACTTACAGAAAGTTTGAGGTTCACAATTTTTTTTTTCTTTTTAAAGCAAAGTAAGACTAAGTATTGGTAACAACCTCTAAAATGGAAGTCTCCAAGGTTGGGTGAACAGATTTAGACATTTCTTGGTGAAGAAAGAAATTTGCGTGGTTACTTGTATTCCACAGCTGGTACTACAAATGAAAAACAGCACAAATACTGTGCTCAATTAAAACCTCTGAACAAAAATTTGCTTTTTTTCAAGTCAAAAAATAAAGTCACTTGTGATGGAGGGAGCAGCATAGTACATTTCAAACAGAGGAACAAATGCTTTTTTATAAACAGAGACAATTACTTTCAGTAAAAACTGATCTTACAGATGTTATGTGCATTTTCTGATACATTATACACATTTTTCCACCATTTAACTGCTAAAAAAAGTTGTTTCAAAACAGCATTTCATATATCAACAAAATGTGACACCCATCTATAAAATTCCCGAGATTGCTAATCGTGCCAAAAAGTTTGAACTTTTGGATCTGCTCTGTGTTTGCTGAGGAATATTATAGTTGCTGTTCTCTGTTTTTTTGGTTTTTTTTTTTTTTCAATAGTTACTTTAGTTAAAGAACTAATGTATTAGGAAATAGAGATGTCCAGCACAGAGCCACAAAGATGACTAAGGGAATGGAACATCTCTCTTACAAGGAGGGCCTGAGGGAGCTGGAGTTGTGCTGCTTGGAGAAGAGGAGACTGAGGGGTGACCTCAGCAATGGTTATAAATATGTGCAGAGTGAGTGCCAGGAGGATGGAGCCAGGCTCTGCTGGGTGATGCCCAATCACAGGACAAGGGGTAATGGGTGGAAGCTCAGGTATAGGAAGTTTCATTTAAACATGAGGAGGATTTTTTTCCCTGTAAGGATGACAGAAGACTGGAACAGGCTGCCCAGAGGGGTTGTGGAGTCTCCCTCTTTGGATGTATTCAAAACCTGCCAGGATTCACTCCTGTATGATCTGGTCTAGGTGATCCTGCTCTGGCAGGGGGGTTGGACTGGATGAGCTTTCAGGGTCCCTTCCAGCCCTTGCAAAAAATGCAAGCAGGAGAATGCTCTCTGGTTTGGATGTCTAAGACAATAACTGCCTTTAAAAATCAGGCTACATTACAATGGTCTGTGCGGTCTTTGCTCACATAATGACAGTATAGAAAAGAAGAGCTGTATTTCAATCTAATCCTATACATTTTACCAGAAGACTTAAAGAAACCAGCCACAGCACCAGATTCTTTTGTGGATTTTTTTTAATTGAAGAACTATACATCTTTGCCCTTCCCAAACTCACTCAATGCTGTGAAAACAGTGTAATTTGTTAAATGTAATTTCACTTTCATAATAGTGTGATGTAAAAGAAAAATAAAAGAAGAGAACCCTGGACAATCTCTACATTTTACTGGTCCCAGGACCAAATGTTGCTTGTTATCTCAGTATCAGAGATCAATCACAGAATGTCAGGGGCTGGAAGGCATCTAGAAAGCTCATCCAATCCAACCCCCCTTGTCAGAGCAGGATCACCTAGACCAGATCACACAGGAACACATCCAGGATGACAGAACACTGGAACAGGCTGCCCAGGGGGATTATGGAGTCTCTCTCTGAAGATATCCAAAATCTGCCTGGATGTGTTCCTGTGTGATCTACCATAGGAGATCCTACTCTGGCAGGGGGGTTGGACTGGACAAGCTTTTGAGGTCCCTTCCAGCCCCTGACATTCTGTGATTCTATGAAGTTCATTTGAAGTTTTAAGTAAACGAGGTTAATAGTGTTGTAGGACCCTCTGGGATGACCCAATCCCAGCTGACGTGATACATCTCAGTAAGAGTGACAATGTGCTGTGAGTGAGAATCACAAGTGGACTTTAAAGGAAAACTTAAGCTTGCTGTCTTGGGTTAAAATGCAGGTTCCCAGAGACTCTAATAAATTTAATAGACCCAATGACAATTTATAGAATTTATAGAGTGCCCTCCCCTCTTCCCCCTCCTTTTTCCCAAAAGACAGGGAGAGAGAGAAAGGTAGGGACACCCAAATAAATCAATCTCACTCGATTTGGAAGTTAAAAAGGAAAAGTTTAACAATAACTTAGAAAAGGTATTGGAGGTAGGGGAGTTTACAAAGGATAAGGAAGGGAAAACAGCAAAATACAAAAAGGGATGGATACAACCCGAGCAATGTGATGGTGTCTCTGCCTCGTGGCTGCCACGTGGTGTGCTGGTATGCAGTGTGAGTGTGTATGTCAAGAGGTAGCGCAGGAAAAGAGGAAGAGACAGGAAACTCCTCTGTCTTTTATACCACAGGAAGTGGGGGGAGTGGGCTAACCATCACCTGGAGTGTGGCCCACCCCTGGGGAGGGGCCAAGACCCCCAGGGTCAAGTTCAGGGTCACTCCCCCAGGAGTGTTAACCCTATACACTTGCCTGTTTCCCACATTGAAAAAATCTTGCATCTCGCATCTCTGGCAATCATTGGCAGCACTAACATCAGCACTGTGCTGTTCAGCATCTGGGTGGCTTCAAGATCACAAAACTGCCCTGAATCTTCACTGTATAATTTTCACAGATACTGGCGGATGTCCTAGGTATACAGAGGGCAAAGGATAAGGTCACAGGATAATGAATTTAACTCTAGGATTGTAAATGAGCGGAGTTGTGTTGTTGGGGGTTTGTCTTTTTTCTTTCTTTCTTTTTTTTTTTTTTTTGTCAATGACATCTTTTTCTTCCTCAGGGAGATCTGCAGGCTGTGGCTTTTTGCCTTTGAACATCCTCAAGTCAAGCATCAAGAAAAGGTGATGAGGGTTAGGGAGGCTCCCTTGACATTTGGTGCACTGGCATCAGCCTTTGCAATTATGGGCCACCTTTCTAGCAGACGGTAATTGAAAAGTGTGAACCACATGGGCTCTAGTCAATAATAGCAGCAGCATACAAATGACACTCCAAGCTTTCTGTGTTCGCCATCCACTGTTTTTGCTTTTCACCTTTTATCCTTCTCAGCATCACGACTTAATCCACTCTAATGAGGTGAGCTCTATTGCCAAAAATCAGCAGTAACACAGCTCTCTTCTGGCACCACTTGGGGTTTGTAAGGAGTCAAAAAAAGAGTGAGTCTGTCAGCTTTCCAAACCGGAGTACAGTGCACCCTTTGAAACATTCTGAAGCTTTTCTGAACTCTCTTTTGAGTACAGGCTACTTCCACACTTGCTGAGGAATGTATCCCACCTTCAAAAAGCTTGTTCATCATCAGCCCAAGGTGATCAGAGCATTTGAGTTAGTTTAGTGCATGCCTCTCCTAGCTTGAAGGTCATTATTGGTGGCCACATGTCACTGTTTACAAACAGCAGGTGACTGCCAACAGTGGTGAGTGTGTAAATTTCCTTTGCTCTCTTTTCCTTACCCATCTGTCCACGTTTCTGGAATCATAAGTGCCTGCTATATTATAGCAAAAGCTTCAGAAGAGAATGTCAAGATACTGTAAGTGGTAAGATACAGAAAGGACATAACCAGTTACTTCTGGCTGAATGGAAACCAGTTGATTTTACAGACGCTTTTTTTCCTTCTCTTGTCTCTTCTCACACTCATTTTGACTTAAGGTCACAGAAAGGTACACAGTTTATGCAGCACTTACGAAGAGTAGTTACAGAGACTTGGAATTAATGAGTTCTGCCTAGTTATGGGTTGTTCCATCAGATTTCAAAATGGACACAGAAGAGAGTCCTGTATATGTGCCAGTCATAAATAAATGTCATAGTAATCTGAGCTCAATAAAAGCCACACTAAAAGCAAAGAAAAAGTAGCAGATTCAATGGTATAAGTGTTGATCCTTAGAAATGGCACAATATATTTACCAATAATTTCAGCTGCAATTGCAATTTCCATTTTTAAATATGGGGCCAGAGGGTATGGGTAGGGAGGAAAAGAAAAAGAAATACAATGGCAAGTGTTTCCATGGGATTAGACCACATGGCTTTAATACACATATCCACAAGTAGGGAAAGCAGAGAATTTTGCCTCTTACACTTTTTGGATTTCTCTCTCCTTTCTTCATCTCTAATCTGATTTTTGCCAGTTCCTTTTGATCTACCAGGGGCAGGCAAGTCAGGTCCGTAAGTACAGATGGAGTAAATATGGAGATTAGCCTCTTCTCGTACTGCATTAGCTCCTAATACCTGATTAAGCCCAGCATCATGCAATTGTCTTCGTGTTGGCTATCAGAGTGGCAGAGCACAGAAGGGGGCAGGATGAAGGCTGATTTTGTAATGGATACTTATTTTATCCCAGTGCTCTAAGAAGATTAGGCCTAGGGGTGTCACATTAGCCATGATCTTTGGGCCTTTGCTAGGCTCTTGCAGTTTTCAAACACCTCTCCTTCAGCCTTAGAACAAACAGGCAGCTTGGACGCTGTGGCCCCATGTTGTGGCATGAATAATTGCACACTGCAAACTGTTTGAAGATCACAAAGTGCTGTGTAAATTACCCAGTTTGGGCTTAGTAGAAGTGATTTGTGGTGACTTACTGAATCTTTTCACAGTTCAGCATTAAACTTTCCACATTTCTCTCTACCTGAGATGGAATGAAAGTTGAGTTGTATCTTTCTTTATTCTTATCAGACCAATCTTTATAAAGCCCATTTGTATAAACTGCTGCACTGTGTGGAAATCCTGCATGCAGCACTTTGTCTTTGGTACAGGTTCAATTATGCTGAGCTGTAACACCAAAATATGCCTATTCAGCACAAACCCTAAATCAGCTCATGTGATGAATGTAAGGACATGTTCAAAATCATCTGTACAATACATGCCAAAATAGTACATGTGAAAACCTGCACCTTTTTGTTTCCAGAAAGTTTCCAGCAAGCATTCCTTTTTGCTTAGAAATAAGTCCCAACTTAATCAATGAGCATGCAAATCCTTTCCACTCACTATTAAAACCTCTGAAGTATAATCCCAAGTGAAACAAAGAATATGAAACCTAAAATCCAAACAAACAAACATCAAAAAAAAAAAAAAGAAGCCAATATTTCACCATGAATAGATAATCTCAGAAGTTAAAATGCTTGGTTTAGGAGGATGTTTTGGCTTCTGTTCCTGACTGATGTGGAAAAAAAATCACTCTTCTGTTTCTTTTTCTCTGGGGCCAGGAGAAGAAGTGAAATATAATCTGTCTTTTGGTATTTTGTTGTCTAAAAATGCTGTTGTTGTGGGTGTGGATACCTTTATGCCCTACTTGAACTAATTATACTTCATTGAGGCCAAGCAAATTGGCAGACAGAAAACTAGAGGTGAATTATAAGAGTAGATAAATCTTAAAAGTATAGAAAGATTCTTAATTGTTTTTTTTCACTCAGAATCAACCTAGTAATAGTTTTTTTCTACCACAAACAGAAGTATTCTGTGCATATTTCTCTCAAATGCAAGAGGAAAAAAGCATTTAAAAAAGTCCAGTGAAATACATGTGTATCATTTTCAGCACATCTGTTTCTTCTAGAACAGGTCAATTAATATTTACAGGGCAGTTTACTAGGGACTAAAACAAACCTTCAGGACGCTTGTGCACTCAAGGAGTCATATATACATGCACACATAAAACTCCACAACTAATACACCTTCTTACAAACCAGGGAGAGTTCAGATCTCTAAAAGCAGCTTTTACTCACTACTGAAAGTGAATATACACAATATAAATATAGCATGAGGTAGAGATATTTTGAAAGAAAAAGAATTTGCAGTGAAATAATTCAGGAAGCTTTAGTGTACATTCTCACTCATTCTGTCTCCCAAGGAAAGGAAATTTCTCACCACACTCACATGAAAAATGTACATTTTTGAGCTGAAATTTGTGGAGGAAGTACATTCTGTTGATGAAACTTGGGGCTTCAAATCATACTGCATTAAAAGAACAAACCCCAAAAATTTCTACTGACCTTTTTGTTTGTGAGCTGTCCTGTGCTCTTAGTGTCAAGCATGATAAAGGCAGCCTAAGCTTGTCCAAAATTGTAAGAGGCGTCTAAAGGAAGCAGTATGGCATTTTCTAGCTTCTACTGAATGTTAAAACACAGGTAAATATACCTTAAAACTATATTAACTTATGGATGAAAAAAGGCAATAAGTTATTGACTGGCCAGGGATCTGGAAGACTTCATTATCTAGTGAAGTATCCTAAATATCCACTTTTCTTCTTATCTAAGAGAGGATGGACACTGATGAAATTTAAAACTGAGAAGGTCTTTTGACTTGAAAAGGTGAAGTAATTTCTCCTATTTATTACTTTGTAATTGTCTGGGTGGAAAAAAAAAACACCACACCTTCTGAGACTTGGCAAAGTACAATCATCCTAAGCATTTGATATTCAGTCACATTTGACTAAGTAAAAGTGCTTTCAGAAGAAACATAAAGAGACTAAAAGTGTCCAGAGATGGTGTCAGTGTGTTTCTGAAATATGAGTTGTATAATCAGACTACTATCTCAATCAGGAAGAGTCCTGGTTTTCTGATCCACACTTGTGCCTGACTCTGCTGGACCCACCAAGCCCATCCTGTGCCATCAAAAGAAAGAGATACATTCACAAAAATAGCATTAATAAATAATTCTTTTTGAAAAAGAGACTCATTCTACAATAGTGGGGGTTTAGTCTGATGATTTTTATATTAAAAGGTAACTGCAATTTGTTCTCTACTTTCTGAAGGCAGATTCATTCAAACAGCCTTTGAATATGCAGCTGAGCAAACTCCTTGTTTTGGTAGTTTAGCAATAATGGTGAAGATCATTAAGAAAATCCTGTCGTTAATGGTCACCTTATTGAGGTTTGGGGAAACTAACATGTTAAAAAACAGTTTTTATTGATTGACTTGAGATGGAAAAAGCTATGGTGACTACATCTCTTTCTGTCTTAGAACTGATAGCTGTAGCTGCTGAGTAAATTTGGTATAACGCTTCTCTTAACTCTTCTTCAAGACCTTCAAGCTACTCATGTCCAGAAAACATGCGTATCAGGTCCCACGTATCAGCACCTCATTAGCCTCACCACCTGTCTTTGGGTAGTTCCATATTAATCTGCAGAATTATGTAAAGTCTTTTTCTTCCAAAATGTCTTGTTGTATGCACCTTGGTGATTTTTCTTGCTATCATCAGAACAAGTCCTACAGGAGACCATCTGTCCTTTCCTGGTACAACTCACAGTTCCGCTAGCAGGTGGCGTTATGAGCAGGGAAAGCTTTAGGAACCAAAACGCAGCAAGTGTAAATACTGGTTCTGTTATTTCTGTGAGTGACTGCAGGACTGCGCTTACCGCTTTTACTGTTTTCCTCCTCTGTCACTTCAGCCTGCAAGACAAAAGGGTCAAACTCCAGCTTTCTAATGTGCATTTCTGATTGGTTATCCCAAGGGCACTGCCTTATTCTTTGCTCACCTTCTCTTTCCTCACCCCTTTAGAAAATCTGATGAATTTCTAACAATTATTTCCAAAGGCTGGTGCGCTGCTATCTAGGTCAGAAGTGATCAGCTCATGTTTGAAGGATTTCCGTGCTCCATCACTGATTGTGGAGTGCAAAGTATTTCATTACTGTCACCCTCTTTCAACAGTTCTTACTCGCTGTGAAAGAAATGGGAGTTCAGTGTTCCAATTTTCAGTTGAACACTCCAGTATGAAGGCTATGATTCCATTTCATAAAAGCAATGATTACATTTCAGACGCTTCTGTAAGTAAAACCATATATTGTAGGTTTAAGGTTTTGTAATAGCACAGTTTATATCACTGTCACTCAGCTGATTGTGTTCTCCTAATAGTCTGTCTCTATGACTGAAATGTAAATTAAATGCATAGGGAAGTACAACTAAGTTGCTTAATCTTCTGCAAAATTAAGGTACATATCATAGCTCAGCATAGACATAATTGTGCAACATGTCTTTATTTGGATACCTCCATATAATGGATATCTGTGATCTTCATATAACAGAACAACTAGAAAACATGTTCTGCATTTCAGGCCTATAGATTCACTGACATTTGCACACCTTCTGCCCTTCCAGTTGGTTGCTTTGAAAGGATCAGTGAATAAGTAGGGGGAAAATTTTTTGATTAAGCTTCAGCATCACAAAATTCATTAGTTCTTCCCACCCATATATTTACTTGGACAACCGTATTTTACACAGCATGCGTATTGCTTTTACTCGTCAGAAAAAACTTGGTCTGTTTTGAGGTATAAAGAAAATATATAACTAGTATCATATTAGCATAAAATATGTAATTCTGGAAAAGTTAAAAGAAGCATTGGTTTAAAAGTGTTAATTTGATTGGTCTAATCAGGTAAATAACTACAGGTGATTAAGGGATGACTACAAGACAACCTATGTTGAGCATGAAGTACAAACAAAAATATACCTTAGAAATGTCATGCTTCAAATGGTAGAAGCAAATTTATTAACATTATACTACACTACTATTTTTAAGGTTTTAAAATATTTGCATCAAATTCAGATACTGAAAAGGTTAAAAAAGAACAGAGGCAGAACTGCTACCAGAGGTGGTATTTGACTAACATACACACCTTTTCCCTATTTTTGTATCACAATTAGTTTAGGGTTATTATATGATCATATCACATTTTCTTCTAAAATGTTTTGGAGAAGGCTTGAGAAAATTAGACCTGTACAATGAAAACTTTTGGGTCTTGTGGGAATTTTGCCTTGTTTGAATTTAGATGTTGGATTGTGAGTAGAAAGTTTTGACATGGATTCTTTTTTGGCATAAATATTTTTATTGATTCAACTTTTAACTATGCTAATTCATATGAACAAAAAACCTCAAACAATCATAAAACAATTTCATTCCTGCGCACCCTCACATCTGTTTAACTGTGTCAAATATGCAGATGCATGTGCTGATATCTACCTCCTCCACCTCTTCTTGAATCAGATAAGCTTTTGCACAGATTCCTTTTCTGGTCTTATGCCAAAATCTTATATTCCAGGAAAAAATAATATGTTCTCTTAATGTAGGGTCCTACTTGGTTCTTCGAAATTAATCTTCTGAAGGAGATATTTTTGACCACATCTGGGGAACAAAGAATAAATGATACTTTCCACTTGACTTTCTAACAAGTAACATTTTAGTCAATAGCGTTAAACTCCAGGAACTGATTTAGATAGGACTATAGACAGCTAGAGAGTCTTATACAGCTAACCTAGTCTCAAACAAGATAATGAGATCAAAATTCTTACATGAATTGTGACAACAGTAGCTGCTCATGACCTTATTATCTCTAACCATAAACATCACATTCCAGGTGATAAGTAGCAAGATTTATGTTAATGCTAAGGGAGAGTTTCTCAGGTAGCAACCTTATGATTATTCATATCAAAGGAGTTGTTATTTTCCATTATTTGGAAGTTGTTGATAATTTTGCTTCTTCTTTTCACCATAAGCCAGTACTCTTCTATTGCTGCAAATGACTCAACTGAAAAATAATAGCCTAACATACTGGCAGCTACTTTGTTTTGCAAACTTGTTCACCATAAGTGGCTTGGATCCAGGAATCTCTCCTTTGCTTTGCTTTAAGCACTACATTTCAAAGTTACCTGGTTATTTGTGTCTTGAAGTGATATTCAGCCATAATTGTTTCAGTTTTTAAACTAAAGTGATAAATACATTTTTAGAGGAATGCATGTGTTCTGAAAGGCTTTTTATGTCATCCTTTCCCATGCACACCTGCACGGGCACCATAAGCTGAATGTCTCTTGCATCCAGAGAAGTCTTTGCAGCTTTGCAAAATTGTTCATTAATGAGACTAAATCAATGTCAAAGCAAGGATCACGAACCACCAACTTGCCTTGTAGGCAATTTGCATTCTTCCTTCCCTCTTCATTTATCTTCCTTCATTCACTTCCCAGCCTCCAGGCATTATGTGAACATTAGGGAAAAGCATGTGCTGCCTTTTTTATGTGTACATAGCAAAAATTACATAAACACATTAACGATGGCATAACTTCCTAGTTCTCTTTATCCCTTTTCATTGGCTTGTATAAAATATTCCACAACCATTCTGGTGGTTTGCTTTTCTTAACAAAGATACTTTATTTGCAAACTGTACTTCTTTACCACGAAGCAACAATAAAAGTCTAGATGAGTGGAAGCACTCCAATTATTTGTATGTTAATACCCTAATACAAGCCTAACAGCCAAAAGTTATTAATAGTTAAAATACTCAAGATCTTGCTGAGAGTATAAGTAGATTTCCAGTTTTCCCAAGAGAAACCAACTGTGAGGAACTCTGTTTTAAACTAAAATAGCAGGATGCTACCAATGACAGATTGCAGCCTGGTTTTCAGCCCTTTGTCTGAGTGAAGACAGTAAAAGCTGAATAACAATCTCAAAACCCCTGAAACAGCATTAGGCCATGGGCTTGTTCTGATGTTACAAAGTCAACAAAGTTAATAACGTTTCACAAGCAGCAACAGCTCTAGTTCTGTTAGCAAAATACTCACAAGTACACAAGAAAAGAGAACATGTTCAGGCACTAGTCACAGTTTAAAAGTTAAAAGAGATGCTGTTAGGAATGGTACATCAAGCTCAGCTGTGCTTCCCTTTTCACTCATGAGTATAACTTTTCAGATGTGTTTTTGGTCCCAAACACTTCAAATGCCCTTTTCTCTAAGACAGACAACATTATACTCCTGCTAGGAGTTTTATACATTTACAAGTAGTCCTGTACTCAAAAAGCAGAATGTGTATATGATGAACTGATAAGAAACAGTTTCAGTCGTAAGATACTAAGGACCATTATCAATAATTCTAATGGAAAAAAAAAAACTCTTTATAATAAGAATCCCTGGCCTTCTATCATCACTAATTACCTGGTTAATATCATCAGCTGAGAGGCCAAGGAAAGAACAGAACTACCCTCTCAAACCAGGTGCTACCTCCAGGGCATGATAGAAACATGTTGGCAGAAGAGCAAGGAAACTTGCCCTAGTGCTCCTAGGCGATGCCTAGGGATGTCTTTTTTTCATGTGCAATAAATTTACTAAAAATGGCATAAGAAGAAAAAATTATGAAGCATTTTGACAGTCTCTTTTTAAAGTTTGTCAAAGATTTAATAAATTATTGGAAGTACAGCAAGCCTGTCAAGCTGTAGATGACTGTGTGCCTGAAAACGCTTGTATGCTGTCCATTACTACAGCTAATCCAGCCCCAGGCTGGATTAATTTGTATGATGTTAAAAAAACCCTTCCAGCTACCCAAAGGTGTCAAAGTAGGCTAGCACAGACAGAATGCTTGGGAATACAGCCACTGTCATTGCAGCCAGGGAATACAACGAGGTGTCCACTCTCTTAATCCTGTGCAATCAAGGCTAAATCCTGGCCTCTTGTGCAGACACAGCGTAAGTCAAATTAGAGTTAGACTGATCGGGGACAAAACCTCCCTAGACTTTAACAAAGAGCGCTCAAAGGACTGGTACACTCATAACATTTAAGAGGTGAGACAGAAAAGACTCCCACTTATTTCAACAATAAACTGGGACATCTTATTCAAGTCTAAAGCAGGGTGAGTTTATTAGTCGCTATCACAATTAAGCCTATTGCTCCTTTATCTTTTTGGATGCCCCAGAGTCTTTAGAGGCCTCTCATTATTGACAATGATAATGTACCAGAATTACATCCCATATTAATATACTGCTATAAAGTTCATTGAATTGCCATAGTGAGAAAATTCAAAAGGTTTAATGTTTGGTTTTGGTATTTTTTCTTTATGATTTAAGGCAGTTAACCATGAACATAAAGTATAGAAAAGAATGCCAGCAGTGATTCTTCATCAACAAATTTCACCTGTTGGGTATGAATGCACACTGGAATGTGGCTATATCCTGGTATCATGTTCCTTCAAAAAATAGCTTTATAAAAATAAGACCTCCTTGCAAGGACTATCTAGAAAATAAGGTATAACTCATTTTTTCCTAACTCTTCCAGTGCAGTTTGTAGGAAACACTTCCAAAAATATAATGCAAAAGATCAGTTTAAAAAGGTACAATTGAAAAATTATTACTTATTCTTCCTGCCTCAGAGATGCAATAATCTAATATTCTTTCCCTGTACTCAACACTGGTCAGGCCACACCTTGAGTACTGTGTCCACTTCTGGGCTCCTCAATTCAAGAGAAATGTTGAGGTGCTGGAACGTGTCCACAGAAGGGCAACAAAGCTGGCGAAGGGCCTGGAACACAACCCTGTGAGGAGAGGCTGAGGGAGCTGGGGGTGTTTAGCCTGGAGAAGAGGAGGTTGTAGCCAGGCAGGGATTGGTCTCTTCTCCCAGGCAACCAGCAACGGAACAAGGGGACAGAGTCTCAAGTCGTGCTGGGGGAAGTATAGGCTGGATGTTAGGAGGAAGTTCTTGCCAGAGAGAGTGATTGGCATTGGAATGGGCTGCCCAGGGAGGTGGTGGAGTCACCGTCCCTGGAGGTGTTCAGGAAAAGACTGGATGAGGCACTCAGTGCCATGGTCTAGTTGACTGGCTAGGGCTGGGTGCTAGGTTGGACTGGATGATCTTAGAGGTCTCTTCCAACCTGGTTGATTCTATGACTCTATGATTCCCAGACTGAACTCTTACAATAGAAGTTATACAGACCTTGTTAAATTCCCTTGATTAGCTTCTACACCAGTGAATGACTTATATATGAAGGAGAACATGTTGCAAACCTGCACTATGAGAACTTCAGTAACTTAGGATGACTGTCTTCCTCAACACCAGAGATTCTGAAGGGTCAAGATGCTCGTTAAAGATTAACTCATTGATTGAAAGCTGTGCTTTAGTCATAAGGCCATAGTTTTCATGTCATGCCCGGGACCTATGTGACATGATGATGATACACCTTTACATGTAGGGATATGCAGTGGCTTGCCCCAACCTAGTCACTCACTCAGCAAGATGGGAGAAAGAATCAGAAGATAAAAAGCAAGAGAAACTCACATTTTGAGATACAGTTTAACACAAAAAGGTAAAACCAAAGGAGCATAATCACCAAGTGAGGCCAAGACAGTCTTCTACCACCCCACTGCACCAGACCAATGCCCTGTCAGTTTCTTGAGCAATAGCTACACTGAAGACTGCTGTTTCACATTTTTACTGCTGACTATGACATTATATGGTATGGGATATGTCTTTTGTCCCGCTGTGTCCACTCCCAGCTTGTTGCCTACCCCCAGCCTACTTTCTAGGAGGGCAGAATGAGAAATGGAGAAGGCCTGGATGTTATATAAGCACCTTCAGTGATAAAACATCAGTGTGTTACCACTGTTTCATTTAAAGCACAGCCTCATGTAGGCTGCTCCTTCTCCAGAACCAGTGTATAGTACAAGCAAAGGTTTCCCATTACAGACTCCTAACACATTACCTAGTCCAGAAGGAGGACCCCCACTGCTGATTTCAGGGCTAGAGGTATTCAGCAATAAATGGAGAACACAGAAGCTCACAGGCTGCTGTTTATAAAATGAGATGTCCAAAAGAGATTTTAAGTTACCAGAAAAATAGTAGTGTCCTCTTCTCTCCAGTTGTGCTCCTTTCCTTCCAGAGACTGAGGTTCCTGGGGGCTGGTCATAGCAGTAAAGACTGAGCAAAGAAAGCATTCAGCAGCTCTACTCACTCTGCAACTTAAGTTACTGTATCTCTGTGCTAGTTTGAAGCAAGCTAGAATGTTTTGGTAAAAGAACTAGATAATGGGTTAGGGTTAGGGTTAGGGCCCAAACCATCACAATCTCCCACACCATTCAGTAGCAGACCCACCTTTCTCTGATCTTCCTTTTGTTACTGCTGTATTTGAAAAAGCTCTTATTTTCTTTCACCTCCCTGGCAAGCCTCAGCTGCAAGAGGGCCTTGGCCTTTCTTGTCACATCTCTGCATTCTCTGGCAATATTTCTATAACCCTCCCAATTGAGCAGACTTTTTTTCCACATATTGTAAACCTCCTTTTTCTATTTGAGTTTTTCCAAGAGCTCCTTACTTATCCATGAAAGTCTTCTGCCTCCTTTGCTTGGTTTTGGTTGGTTTTGTTGTTGTTTTTTGGGTTTTGGTTTTTTGCTTTTTGGTTGTTTGGGAATATATTTTTCTTCAGCTTGGAGGAGGTAATGTTTGAATATTGACCACCTCTCTTGGACCCCCCCCCTCCTTCTAGAGTCCTAGCCCACTGGATACTTCTAAGTGGAGCTTTGAAGAGGGCAAAGTTAGCTCTCTTAATGTCCAGGGTTATAATTTTACTTTTCACCCTGCTTTTTTTGTCTGTTGATATTAAACTTTAACATGTCATGGACATGGCAGCCAAGATTACTCCCAGCCTTGACATCTACAACCAGTCCTTCATTGTTTGTTACTACAAGGTCCAGTATCGTGCTTCTTATTACAAAGTCACAGAATATCAGGGGTTGGAAGGGACCCAAAGAGATCATCAAATCCAACCCCACTGCCAGAGCAGGAGCATAGAATCTAGCTCAGGTCACAGAGGAATACATCCAGACAGGCCTTGAAAGTATCCAGAGAAGGAGACTCCACAACCTCTCTGGGGAGCCTGTTCCAGTGCTCTGGCACCCTTCCAGTCAAGAAGGTCCCCCATGTGTTGAGGTGGAACCTCCTGTGCTGCAGCTTACATCCATTGCTCCTTGTCCTATCCCAGGGAACAAGTGAGCAGAGCCTCTCCCCTCTCTCCTGACCCCCCTCTATCATATATTTAGAAACATTTATTAAATCCCCCCCTCAGTCTTCTCTTTTCCAGACCAAAAAGCCTCAGGTCTTTCAGCCTCTCCATATCAGGCAGTGCTCATCCCCTCATCACCCTCACACCCCTCTGCAGGACTTTCTCCAGCATATTCCTGTCCCTCTTATACTGGGAACACAAAACTCAAGCATCACACTTGTTCTCTTGCTAGTTCCCTTGCCTCCTTCAATTTATTAGTCTTTTTGCTGCTTTTCTGTCGGGGTCCGGAGGCTGGTGAGAGGCAAGATCGGGGTACTGACGACTCGACTCAGCAGCTTCTATGCATCAGTACAACTTTATTAGGGTAGTGAAGCCTCTTATATAGTGCTCAGAGGAGGTGTATACCGTCAGCCTGGGGCTGGCACAAGTGGACAGTACAGATTGGCCCAGAGCCACGTGCAAGGTGCAGATAGGCTGCCCTGTGCCAAAACAACCTGTGGTTCCCACCCCAGGGGGCTGGCAGGCTCAGCCCCCTGGAGCTGTGTCCGCCCCAGGGGCCAGCAGGTCCAGCTCCCTGCAGGTGTGCGTGGGTTGCTCACTGTAGCTTCCAGCTCAAGGACATTCTCCCATCACAAGTTCTCATGTTTACAGCTCATGTCCCACTGCGGGAGAATTCTCCCACACTTTTCCATCTCTATCTGCAGAAGAAAGACTGTGCCAGACAGGTTTACAGACTGCTTTTTCTTCCCTTCTGGCTGTTTCTCTGTATGATTTTGACGTACTATTGAAGCTCAGTTGATACAAAACACAGCCTTGCCTTGAACTCACAGCTTCATTTTGATCTTGCCTTGCACTCTCCTGTGATGTATGCAACACAAGATAATCCCAACATGCTCTGGCTGTAGTTGCAGCATGGAAACTATACAGGGGTGGGGCAATCATAAAGTTCATTTCCACAGTGATACCTGGTTAAGAAAACTACAGTATTACACTGTTGAATCCAATGATGGTATGCTCATGGCACTCTTGTAACTCTTGAAACCCAGGTGCCTTCTCCACCTGTTAGAAAACTTTTCTGGTCTGAAAAAACAGACACACAAATACAAACATACCTATGCTTAAAAAAAAACTACAATAAAGAAAGTGCAGTAAATGAGCAGTACATATGCTGACTTTTATGATGGGTGCATGAGCGTATAGGCACAGAAGAACAGAATGTTAGCTTCTCTATATGTGGCTATGCCAGGAGGATGGAGCCAGGCTCTGCTGGGTGATGCCCAATCACAGGACAAGGGGTAATGGGTGGAAGCTCAGGTATAGGAAGTTTCATTTAAACATGAGGATTTTTTTCCCCTGTAAGGATGACAGAAGACTGGAACAGGCTGCCCAGGGGGGTTGTGGAGCCTCCCTCTTTGGATGTATTCAAAATCTGCCTGGATTCATTTCTGTATGGTCTGATCTAGGTGATCCTGCTGTGGCAGGAGGGTTGGACTGGATGAGCTCTCAGGGTCCCTTCCAGCCCCTGACACTCTGTGATTCTGGGAAAAATACAAGCAGGAGAGCGCTCTCTGGTTTGGATGTCTAAGACAATAACTGCCTTTAAAAAATAGACTACATTACAATGGTCTGTGAGGTCTTTGCTCACATAATGACAGTATAGAAAAGAAGAGAGAAAGAAAGGGAAAGGGGAAGCTATATAAAAGATGATAATATCAACAACCAAAGCACAAGGGAATTGCCTTTTCTACAGCAACCAAAGAAAAGTGGAGAAACTGAATCCAAAAGCAATGTACTCTAGCCAGAGGTGTCAGAAGTAATATCATTTGACTCAGGCTTGACAATTTAGTGCAATGGTAACTCTCTTTTCAACTTAGTGCCTTTGTACATTTTGCAGTGCAATCCTGTTCTAGTGTTTTGGTAAGGGAGCTGCATGTGCATCAGTATGTCTCTTTCTCTTTTGTTTCTTTTATGGTTATGACTAGAGTATAATGTATTTTTCTCAGTGTTCTCCCTTTAATGATCCCTGTTTCCCACCAAGTCCACAGTGTAAACAAGATGTGACATTACTGCAGTGTAGCCACGTTTAAAATGAAATATTATAGGAAGGACAACACACTTCAACCCTCTGCATTTATGGTACTGAAGAGTTATGTACACAATAAACATTGTTTGCCACTTTTATATGAAAACAATGAATGAAGGAAAGGTATTTAATAAAATCCTTTACAGCTGATAATCAGGTGATGAATCTTAGTCATTGCTTTTGCAAAATACTTTAAAATAAAGTCACATTTGTCATAAAGCAAATAAGTACATTTCTGACTTGTTTAGTAGGTAAATACGATATCTTTCTCTATACCAGAAAAGAGAGAAGGAAAAACTAGCTGCAATAGTATGAGTGAGAATTCCATCAGTTTGTTCAGAGAAATTCATGTCAGAACCACTCCACATTCCAGACTGACACAGATGAAGCACATACCAAGGCTAGAAAGCCAAGCATCAACACAGAATAGAAATGTGGGATGCTGCAGTAGAGTCTGCTTCACCCGCAGTGAGGTGGAGAGCAGTGTAATGAGTGTAAATGCATAGCTATGATGGCCTACACCAACTACTCTTAAAGAAACTGAGTCTGAACGGACTACATACTCCCTCATTCCCTTATCAGTAGCTGATTCTGGTACTGTCCTTATATACATGCATTAGGACAGGGAATGAAAAATCCTTTCGTTTACCTTCCTCCAGAAAGGAACAGTTAATCTTATTATTCTTTATACCCTTAAAAAATAAATTTAAAAAAATGGAACAAAAAACCTCACAGCATTTTAATACACTGACCATAAATATACTCACAAATGGAAGTTAATATTCTGGAGAACCAATACAGAGGCTAAAATATGTCCAGCTGTGGCCATCCAGCACTGTCTCAGGATTCTTCTAACTCACTCTCCTACTATTCTACTCTATCTTCTTACTCTATTATTTTGTATCACTAGTATACAGGTACTGATGTTTTTGAAGCACAAAACCACACAGCTTAAAAAATCAAAGCAAGCAAACAAACAAACAAACCTAGACTGCAAACAAGAGTAATGAATAGCAGGACAACAGAGTCCTTTAGATATTGAAATGAGTGCGCTGTTCTCTTCCGTTTTAAACGGAACATGTGAAAGAAGTTTGGGGTAATCTGGAGACAATAATTTTTATACATGGTGATAGTCTTTTTCTTCTTTCCCAAGAGATTACTCTGGGTTTTGCTATAGAAACTTTTACAAAGGTAATTCCAAAATCCATTATTTCCTGTTTATCAAGTTCCCAGTGACCGTCTAAAAGTAAGACTATGGTATTGCTTCAGAGTAAAATAAATATCAAATGAACATGCAAGTCATGGAAACACAAATCAGAGTAAGAAATGCTTGGTATACTATAAGCAGTTCTAACCACAGTTAGAGAGTTGAAAAATACACGATCTTCATGATTTTAGCCTCAAATTCTAGAGATTATTCTCAGCCTTTGTGAAATCACATAATACATTCCCATGGTCAAGTCTCAAAACAGCTACAGGTAAATATTTTCTGACAAAGATTTTCTCACCTGTTCTCTGACATCTCTGTTGGTGGATGTTCTGCAGCTTCCACAGGCAGTTTATTCCAAAATGTAGCTGTCACTACCTTCTTTTACCTTCCATCTTACCTCCAACTTTGATTTCTTTGATTACAGCTCAAAGGCCTACTTCCCTTATGTTCAATGTATGTTGTTTTGGGTTTTTTTTGGCATTACTTTTACAACATTAACACCTCCCAGAGATCTGAAGAACAGATCTTGCCTTCAGTTTCCATCAGGAGAGGCAAAAAACCCATTCCCCAACTCCTTCCAGGCAGAGTGAAATGCAGACCAACTGCTTGTACAATGTATTTCATTATAAAGGACTGAGTTGGCTTCACTGAATGCAAAGATTTCCCATTCTGAGTTTTAAGGCTGTCTTGGGCAATGTGCAGCACTTTTGAAGATGAAGAGAAGTTTGGACTCATTCTGTACTTGATTATACTCAGGCTGCTAAAAAAGGGTTTGGAGTTTGTGAAATGAGCATCAATCTCCTGTGTACTGGACTACAAGGGCTGATAATTATTTTAGCCATGTGATAATCCTTTTCACTAGACTTTTTATTAGGACCAGCAATTTTCTTGTTGTTTTTGTTTGAAAGACAGAACTATCAAATAAATTCACAGTATTGCACTTTTATAAAAAGGAGGGGTAATTGAAACCATTTTATCATGTTAACAATTCCCAAAGTAAATATTTGTTATAAACACTGATAAGGAATGTGATGGTGTTTCTATACACTCATTGACCTCTCTCTATCAAAGCTGCTACTGAAAACTTATCAGATATGAAAAAGCAAAATAATTCTGTTAGAAAGGAGAACAATGTGGAATTATTTTAATAAAATGGAGCTTTATCATCCACCTACTTGACCTGTACAAAGCACACATCTGAGGAAATATAAATTATACTCAGTTATCAATTCCAGCTTCAGTATCCACATAAGGATTCATGTAAGAGGAGCCTGGATCTTTCTGTGCGTTGACAGAGGTCTGTGAGTCTTTGCAAAAACAGGAGAGGTTTGCCTAAGCAAATGGTCCTACCAGATCACAGCTTCATTTTTAAATAGTTAAGTGTAGTCTAGTTCTACCACATCAGCTATTTCCCTAACTATTGCAATGACAAATGTGCACACTCAAGGAATGCCACCTATTAGTGTCTCCGAAGATTAAATTGGAAAGCCTGAGTCTGTACAACCAAGTCTTTATGTATGCACTTCCCTGATAATCCCACCAACCTTGAGGAGTCTCAGAGTACAAAAAGCCTCCACATGAATAAACTTGCAGCATCTTTGCTTGGGTTTCTAACACAGTATCACACACACTGTTACTTAAGCATGGCTTGCAGCAGCCAGGACATTTCTGTGGTAGGCCAGATTTTATGAAAGTCCTTTGTTATTACTTTCTTCTTGGCAGCATTGTTGGTCTCTGTGGAACTATCCACCCCTGCAAAAAAACCCCAAACAAACAAAGAAAAAAAATCCCACATTTAACACTATCTAGGAATATCAATGATATTAGAGCTAGAGGGACCATGCATTTCTTACATTCTTACAGTCCAGCATCAGTAAGTTTGCAGATGACACCAAGCTAGGAGCAGCTGCTGATCTGTTGGAAGGTAGGAGAGCCCTGCAGAGGGACCTAGACAGGCTGGATGGGTGGGCAGAGGCCAATGGGATGAGATTTAACAAGGCCAAGTGCAGGATTCTGCACTTTGGCCACAACAACCCCAAGCAGCACTACAGGCTGGGGACAGAGTGGCTGGAGAGCAGCCAGGAAGAAAGGGACCTGGGGGTACTGGTGGATAGCAGGCTGAAGATGAGCCAGCAGTGTGCCCAGGTGGCCAAATGAGCCAATGGCATCCTGGCCTGCATCAGGAACAGTGTGTCCAGTAGGACAAGGGAGGTTATTCTTCCCCTGTACTCAGCACTGGTCAGGCCACACCTTGAGTACTGTGTCCACTTCTGGGCCCCTCAATTCAAGAGAGATGTTGAAGTGCTGGAAGGTGTCCAGAGAAGGGCAACAAAGCTGGCAAAAGGCCTGGAACACAAACCCAATGAGGAGAGGCTGAGGGAGCTGGAGAAGAGGCTGTGCAGCCTGGAGAAGAGGAGGCACAGGGGTGACCTCGTTGCTGTCTACAACTACCTGAAGGGAGGCTGTAGCCAGGTGGGGGTTAGCCTCTTTTCCCAGGCAACCAGCGACACAGTCTCAAGTTGTGCTGGGGGAGGTATAGGCTGGATGTTAGGAGGAAGTTTTTGCCAGAGAGAGTGATTGGCATTGGAATGGGCTGCCCAGGGAGGTGGTGGAGGCACCGTCCCTGGAGGTGTTCAAGAAAAAACTGGACGAGGCACTTAGTGCCGTGGTCTAATTGACTGGCTAGGGCTGGGGGATAGGTTGGACTGGATAATCTTGCAGGTCTCTTCCAACCTGGTTGATTCTATGATTCTGCCGTAACCTACTGCTGACACACAAATATTAAAATTTCTTTATTGTCCAATGAGAAATTAATCAGATTTTTATAGTCAATAGCACAGATGTTATTTTAATGACATCAGCATAGGGTCATGGATTACATTTTGTGACTACATACTGTCTTGGATTCCTAACTGAATATGTGTTTCGAACCACACCTTGAGTATTGTGTTCAGTTCTGGGCCCCCCAGTTTAGAAGGGACGTTGAGATGCTTGAGCGTGTCCAGAGAAGGGCAACGAGGCTGGTGAGAGGCCTTGAGCACAGCCCTATGAGGAGAGGCTGAGGGAGCTGGGATTGTTTAGCCTGGAGAAGAGGAGGCTCAGGGGTGACCTTATTGCTGTCTACAACTACCTGAGGGGTGGTTGTGGCCAGGAGGAGGTTGCTCTCTTCTCTCAGGTGGCCAGCACCAGAACGAGAGGACACAGCCTCAGGCTGCGCCAGGGGAAATTTAGGCTTGAGGTGAGGAGAAAGTTCTTCACTGAGAGAGTCATTGGACACTGGAATGGGCTGCCCGGGGAGGTGGTGGAGTCGCCGTCCCTGGGGCTGTTCAAGGCAGGGTTGGACGTGGCACTTGGTGCCATGGTCTAGCCTTGAGCTCTGTGGTGAAGGGTTGGACTTGATGATCTGTGAGGTCTCTTCCAACCCTGATGATACTGTGATACTGTGTGTGTGATACTGTGTGTGAAAAGTGATTTCTGAAGGTTTTGCATTGACATACACAATTCTCTTTCTGCAGAATGTTGCTGCACTTACTTTCCTGCTGGCTTATAACAGTGCATCAAAACTGAGGTCAAACAATGAAATAACAGCCTAAAAGGTTAAGAACCCTTTGATCAGGTTATTAAAGACTCTGTTCACAGATGAACTGTTGTGCTTCCAAAGTTTCATGTTAAAAGTTAAGACAATCAATCTCAGCTGCACTGGACCTTCAGTAATTTTGTTTCTATCATCAAATAAGCCTTATGGGGTTGAGTATAGTGGTAGTTCATAATGAAGCACTTCATATAGAAGCAGCTGTCTCCTTACCTGTTTCCTAGCCCATCTAGAGGCCTGGAGAAATTCTTCAATTTAGCAGGCAAACTTAAGTCATTATTAGAAATGACAGGAAAACCTGATGAAATTGTACTTTCAATTGGAAAACAAAATTGCAATCAGACCAACATGATTTCCTCGTGGTCTGACCATGCTAATGCCAAGTCAAGACATGGGCAAATGTATTTAAAAGTCATAATGGAGTATTACCATGCAATCTCTTTTTACTGGCCCTTATTAATATAAAACTTCAATTTGCATGTAAATGCGGTCAACTTTCATATCATCAAAATACATGAGGCTTGGGAAAGTAATGAATTGAAGTTTGATGTGGCAATTACTGACGTTTATAAAGAATTTTAAAGAGGTCATTCTAGCCTTGGCTGAGAAAATGAGGAAATCAACAGGGAATATTGTCAATATAGCAACAGTGGGAGTTGGAGTCAGTCCCAGGTGTTAGAAGGCCAGATGATGATTAATAGAGAGGGAGTATGAAGCCTTTCACCCAGAAGGACTGGGCTGGACTTGAGGCTCAATAACAGAGATCTCATGAAAAGGTTCTTGCTGGGTTCCCACTTTAGCTGCCTCAAAATATGTTCCAGAGGGAATAAAGTAGCAAGTGTTTACGAGAGAGAGCAGTGCTGAAGGTTTAATTGGGCTCCAAATCCTTTCAGCTCACTTCACTAGTTGATATGCAGTTTAACCTTTTTTTCCCCACCTCAGATACTCCAGTGCCACTGGGATTTTAATAAAGCACTAACCTGATGGCTTAGAAAAACACTGACTCCACTGCTAAACTGAGTTAAACTGCCTTATTGTATTCTAATGACAACTTACAGATCTCTTCATTTATTAACAAAGCAAAGAAAAAAAAGGGAAATATTTTCATCTTTCGTCAATATTTCTGAAAATCTAAAAAAGTGATAGGGGTATTAATTATTTGGGTTTGGGGTTTTGTTTTTTTTCCTTTCTCTGTTTGCTGGAAAATTTCAGGTGGAGAAGAAATGTAAACGAGTGGGAAAGATCAATGCAGAAATGAAAACAGAGCTAGACAATTGTACTTCTGTAAAAGCAGGTTCCTCTTTCAATTAAAAGCAGGTTCCTCTTTTAAAAGGCAAAAGCATTCCAAAGAGTGAATTTGGCCCATGGTGTCTCGTGTGAGTGACTCAGAAAAGGGAGGAGCTGGTTTTTGGTATATAAGTGATTGGAGTCTTGTCACCATGTCACACCATGAATTTTGGTGTAATTCCTTACACAAGACCGAAGTCAATGAAACCCGTCCAAGAGGCTGACTTTCCAAAGCAGCACTTCCTTATGCACACCCAGCAAAAGCTGGATGAGGCACTTGGTGCCATGGTCTAGTTGATTGGTTAGGGCTGGGTGCTAGGTTGGACTGGATGATCTTGGAGGTCTCTTCTAACCTGGTTGATTCTATGATTCTATGATTAACAATCAACAACTACACACAGCGTGCAAAACTGCAAAGGGTCCAGCCCAGCTTTCTCTTGCTGCCTTAGGCTGACACAAGTTGCATGTGTGGTAGACAACTGACTTCAACATTCTCTGGCTTAGTTTCCTAATTTATAAATAGAAAACTATAATGTGTTTATCTTCATAGGATTGAGGATGAAGCTTAATTTATAAATGTCTATTAAGTGCTTTGGGATCTTAAAGTGGAAAGTAGTAAATACATTTCTAATTTCTTCATGGATTTTTTTTTGGTTATTGTTCTCTTTAAAAGCAAGCCAGATAGCTGGTGAACTCTATCTTCTGCACAAATAAAATCAAGGTCACTGGTAAGAATCAAGGAAAAGTAAATAATGGAATAAAAATCAATTCATCTACAGAACAAGATTAATTTGAGTTTTCTTAATTCCTTCTATTCCTCTTTTCTCCTTTTGTTTTCAAAACCTAATTTTCAGTTATGCTATTTCAAATAAATCTCTAGATTAGCTAAACGTTTTTGGCTACATTAATTAAAGTAAGATAAGCAATTGCACTCAAGATACCTTTGATGCTATAATATATTATTTTTATAGGAAGAAAATAAGCATCACCAAAGTTTAAGAAGTAAGCAAAGAATCCGACCAGCACTTTGGAATGTTATTGTAAGAAGTACTTTTTATTATCACTTCCAATTTCCATAGGAATTTATTTTTAGCTCTGTACCTTAAGTAAACACTTGAAAATGGTCACTGACCGAAATTCTCAGAGCAAAGTATTTCTTTTCCTATTACTTTACCGGGCTTATAGACAGACTATTTTCCCAAGGGATAGGATGGTAAATCAGTGTTTATATTTCCATAACCCTTGAGACTCCTTGGCCTAAACATTTGTAACTCTCAGTAATCTGGATGGTGAGTGATAAAAGGACTGCTGTTATTATAAAAGGAAGGCTGAAAACATTAAAGAGGCATTTATGGTCTGCTACACTATTCTTTTTTCCTAATCACTTTCCTGATATATTTACAGAATCTGATATATATTTTTTTCCAATAGGTCTGAGAACCAAAAAAAAACAAACCCAACAAACCCCCCCACCCCCAAAAAAAGAAACAAAACCCAAAAATAAAACCAACAAGAGGACAAGGAAGGGTATTAGATCTATTCTAAGCTTTAGGAATAAACTTTAAGGACTTCTTTTACTGCTATTCTGTGAATGAAAGGGACCTTTATGCATTTAAAAGGATGAGCAATTATTATTTGAAGAGTTGGATCTGCACTATCTGCTATTTTCTTCAACATTTGACATCACAGTTAAGAACAATTAATTTTAGTGAATAAACCAAGCAAAGCCTTTTTATATGACCAACAGTTTTATGATCTTACATTATAATTCTTGAAAAACAAGGAGATAAGGTAAAAAGTATCATGTGCACAAAAAGTCTGAATCACCAATTCATATTAGATGGATGGTAAAATAGACTTGTGGATAAAACATGTTCAGAAAACCCTGGAAAACTTTTGTTTGTTTGTTGCTTTAGCTGGCAAAATATTTACACAGTACAAACCCTATTGTACCTATGAACATATTTTTGAGAATTAAGTAACAGTATGTGGTGGTTTGGGTGTTCCCCACCCCCCCACACTTTAGAAACACCCAGCTAGACTCAGCTGGACTCTGGGAATATAAATGAAGCTATTTATTTACAGCTGGCACAATATGCAAGCAGATATTTACAGTATAGACAGTTATAGACAGAAATATACAAGGTAAAAGGTAATACAGAAACACAACTCCCCTCCCAGAAACCTGAGTCCCCAGGAGGGGCTCTCAACCACCCCTGCACCTTCCCCCTGCCCCTCTTAACCTTACCCCAGTCCTAAGGAAGAAAAGAGGTTCAGCCAAGAGGTTAAGAAGCAGAGGTGAGTGGCAGGAGAGGTTAGGGAGATGCAGCTCAGTCAAAGCCCAGCCCGAGAGTGAAGCAAAAATGGCGAGTGTTATCTAATGTTTACATTTCTTCTTCAGCAAGACTCTGAGGGAAGGAGACATCACCACTGTTTTCCTTTTTCACAGCCTATGGTCTAGTTTTTCTCACCAAAACATTCTAGCCTGCTTCAAACTAGCACACAGTAGTATAGAGAAAAATTATCAGATAACAAAATGCTGAATGTGGGGAACATTTCATGCAAAAGGGGTCACTGACAGACCACAGGTTCCACAGATAACAAGAATTCCAAAAATTTGTAGCTATAGAGTTTAGGAAGTATCACTTAAGGACTATCTGAATCAAGCACATGAGAAAGCACTGTAGAAGCAGTGACATTTTGACACAACCACTGATTTCACTTCAGAGGAAAAAGTACATTGTCTATGGGACTAGACTAGTGTAGAGTCTTCAGCACTGTTTCACTTCAGAAAGCTGTTTTTAATGATCCTCACTGAATGCTAAACTATGCACCTTCAAAGATACCTGGGTTGTCATGTCCTTAGCATGAAAATGCTCCACGTCACAGTTCCTGTTTCCCAGCATGACCCCATCATTTCTGACCCCTGCCACCAGTTTTAGGAGAACATATCCCTGTTTCCAGTTGTATATAGGTCACTGAGCATGGTAGAGCATTAGAGCCATAAAGAGCTAGGAGGAAACCCAGTGGGAGGAAACTCTAGTGGGAAGAAGCAGATGGAGAATTCTAGTCACTATTGATGAGATTATTTATTTATTCATTTTATGCAGTCAATAGACAAGAACAGAACTAAATCCAGTTAATGGGGATTAAAATAAGTATGCATGAGCTCACTTGCTTCCCTGATTTTATAAATTAGCTAAAATATAATCTGACTAAAACATAATTTGGTTATGACTAACCTTCCTGATTTACTAGGGATGTCAGGAAGAATTGAGAGCTGCCCATTACCTCTCCATCCATCTTTAAATCACAAGCAACTTTAAGTGTCTGGACATCTACCTGCCTATTCAGTCTGTAGGTGCACCTAAGTACATGAAGAAACTGCCTTCAGAATCTAAAGGAACATAAACCAAATTTTAGCTCTGTAGTAGAATAATGTCTTTGGGATTTATTCAGTGCTTGAGAACCATCATGTTAAATCAGGTTGGTTGAATCCTTCCTTCCCTGAGATTCAGATAGTTGAGATTAAGAAAACAGAGGCTGAAATCATTAGAAATGCAAAATAATTCAGCTCTAGTGGTGTCATGGAGGCAGAGAATTAATGTGGTCAAGTCAGGAACTATAAAAACGGAATTATTTTATTTTCCTGAAACACCCCACCCCCCACCTCAAACTATATACAGAATTAGTTTAGGTTTATTAACATGCTCTAATTCACTTGGGAAAAATCTTCACAGGATGCTACAGGCAAATCTGGAGATTTTGGAAGTCAGAAAAATAGAAAGGCCTAAGCTACAAACACGGCTTTACCTCACTATCAATCAGGCTGAGCAGAGAAGTAAGGGGACAGCAGGCTTTACTCATGGAGGTAAATTAGGTATTTGGTGGTGATCTCTTGCTGGATTTCTCTGCAGCTTGGCTGCCTTCTGACACTGCAAGCAATATCCAATAGTGGGTCCAAATGGCAAAAGGCCAAGGCAGGTGGAAAAGCCACCAAACTCAGAAGTGTCTCAATCACTTCTTCCACTAGTGGGATGATCATGGACCAATGCTACCTCGGTAGTGGCAGGGGAGAGCCAAACTGTTAGCATCTTCCCAGCTTGGAATAGCAACCAGGAAGTCAGCTGCGATATGGTCCAAGAGCAGGCAGGTCAGGGTGCCACTGGCAGTTCTCTCTCAAATGTTGCTCTCAGTCGGTAGAGCATGAGACTCTTAATCTTAGGGTCGTGGGTTTGAGCCCCACGTTGGGAGCCAAAATTAATGTCCCGGGCTAGGGCAGATCCCTCCCCCAGGGAGAAATAAATTCACCACAACACAGATTTTTTTGGAAGTCAGGGCAAGATGAAATCGTATTTCTTATAGTATAAGTATAGCAGTGTAAAGAAATAACAACTAGAGAAGGAAGAAAAAAAAATACAATAACCTTAAGGGAGATGGGGGAGGGGTCAAGCGGCGGCGAAGCAGCAGAAGCAGCAGCAGCCAAAACAGTAGCCGGGGAAGATAGGCAGGCACAGCTGAAGCAGCAGAAGCCAGCAGAAGAAGGGGCAGAACAAGCTGTGCTTCTAGACATTAAGTTCTTGATGCTCCAATGAAATTACATTAATTTATCTATTGTTGCCATTATATGGCCTATCCCTGGAGTGTTCATCTCTCCCCTATGTCTGAACTAGAGAATCAGCTCAAACGGCCACAGACCCCAGGACTTGCCAAGCTTGCAAATTTGCACAGAATGGTGCAAAAGTGGGGAGAACCATCCAAAAGCAGGGACAGTCAAAAAACCAAAAGCCACATAAAAAGGTAGAAGCCATCCAAAAGTGGGGACGGTACAAAATGGAAACTGTCATAGCAGGAACTCTTTCAAGGTGGAAACCTTGCACCTTTTTCCCTTGCTCTGTTTTTCTAGACAAAGTGTCCATTTGCCATTTTATACTGGGCACAAAGAACCCAGACAACTACCAGCCCAATTCCCACTGTGGGCTTCCACACGGGTCAGCACACATGTGGAGAAAGGCACCTTTTGCTGTTCCCCCCTCAAGCCCACAAGATGGGGGGAGGAGGAAAACAGTTTTTTCATGCCTCCTCCTCCCCATTCAGGCCCCCAGAGATGGAGTGAGGTGGGGGAAAAGGAAGGAATTTGAAGTGCCCTACAATAAGTGGGGAACTGCCCATTTAGTTCAAAAGTTAACACTGACAAACAGGTAGATCATAGAATCATAGATTAATAGAACCAAGCAGGTGGGAAGAGATCACCAAGATCATCGAGTCTAACCTATCACCCAACCCTATCCAATCAACTAGACCATGGCACTAAGTACATCATCCAGTTTTTGATTGAATGTCTCCAGGGATGGTGACTTCACCACCTCCCTGGGCAGCCTGTTCCAATGCAAATCACTCTGTGAAGAACTTCCTCTTAACATCCATTCTATACTTCCCCCGGAACAAGTTGAGACTGTGTCTCCTCTTTCTATTGCTGCTTGCTTGGTAGAAGAGATGGTGTCCTGTAAGTCCAGCAGCATAAAAACTCATAAATAGATATTTGGTAATGATGTATATAATCATATCTCCAAAGTCCTAGGAATGAATATATGCACACTGGAATAAGATAAAGAAGGAAAGCACAAATAACTATTTACCAAACCCACCAGTAAGTAATACCCCTGCCTTGGATCATATGCAGTTTTTGCTCCTGTTCCTTGGAAATTTCCCTCTTGAGGAATGTCCAGCCTTCCTGGACTCCTTTGTCCTTCAGGACTACCTCTTATGAGATGCCATCAAACAGTCTTCTATGCAAGTCAAAGCCTGATGATGTAATGGAAATACAGTCACAGGAAGGACGTGTGATGTAGCTAAGACAAATATATGGGATATCTAAACTACATGTTTATAACATATTGTAATCATATTTCAACAAAAGAATAGCTTCCGTCCCAAAGAACTTACAGTGTAAATAGGAGGAAAAGACTGTATTAAAAAGCAGATAGATTGAATGCAAAGTAGCACTAGTTATAACTAGCAGCATGAAAAACAATGGCAAGAGCATCTTGGCTTTCTCAGCACTTAAGTGCGTAGGTAGCACAAGTGAGGAGAGACATGAAGATGGACAACGATCTCCTTTCAGTTTCTATTTTTCTCTGAAATGCATAGAACAGCCTATCAGGTCAGAGAGAGAATGAAGACTCTGTTCCAAAAGTGTTGTAACATAGCTCATGAGTTTGGTAGTTACCATTTCCCTAAGACCCTTCTATATGTAACCATTTAGTCTAATTTCACTCTTATTTGTGAAACTGACTGCTGAAATATTCAGAAGTGCTCTCTTTTCTTAGTCTGAACAAGTACCTCTGTCTCTTTAGAAGTATGTCAAGGGTTAGGGCCATAACATGAGTGACAGATGCTTCCTGTTAACTCTCTCCCTTCTCAAAGGGGAAGGGAAAGGGAATACTGGAGAAAAAAAGACTTAAGACTTGGATAAAAACCAAAATAAACAAAAAAACACCAAAAAATCCTCAAACTAAGACAACTTTAATAAAAACAAACAATTAAATATATACAAATATATACAAACCAAATATTGAACCAAGTCTACTAATAGCAATTACATCACTGTAACTGCTGATGCTAAGGGCAGGCCTTGGGGAAGTACCAGACTGGACTTAGGAACAGAAGAAAAACAGATTCAGAAGCTAGATTCTAGAATTGGATTCAGAAGATCATGGATTGAGACTGAAGCCAGAACAGAGAGAGTACTCTTCATGCACTGGCCATTGAAGAAGACAGCTTGAGCCTCATGATCCCTCAGCTTTTATACTAAATATTATGCATATAGAATATCTTGTTGGTTAGTTTGGGGTCATCTGCCTTTTACATTCTGCACCCCCAGCATATTACACAAGATTTAGCAGTGACCTTGGCCTGTATTCTGATCCTTGGCAACAGCTATAAACATCAAATGTTATCACTACTGGAAGCAGAGACTGTAGAGAATAATGTGCCATTAATTTCAGTGTGCAGTTACTTAGAAGAGACTGAGCTGAAAAGCAAAATTACTGAACAGAATAAGTTTTGCTCTAACTCAAACCAGGACAATGCAGAATACATATAGCTTTACTTCTAACTAGCATGAGCACTTCATTGCCATTACTGTGTCATGGTTCACCAAGTTGTTAATTTGTGAATCACTGAGAGTGATCACATACATTTTGAACTAATATGGTAATTTCCATTTTTTTGTATTTCAGTTTGGCTTGAAAATAGCCCCTAACACTTTAGTCTCCTTCTTTGACTGCCTCTGAATAATGCACACTGTCTTTAACTGTTTTTTTTTTTTCACTGATGTCAGGAGAAAGAATGAAACACAAGCATCATCTGCAACAGTTTAAGTCTGACTTCAGCATTAATGGTATTTGGGATAATCTTCCAGGGTTAATGTGGACAAGAAGCTAATCCACAAAATGTTTATATTCTTTAACTCCTCTTTATTCCCTTTGAGTGACAAAACTCTTTACAAGAGACTCTGCCCTTTGTGTATTTATTGCTTTTGGCCTAACAGTGTGCATACGGTCCCTAGTGAACACAAAACTCACTTTCTCAATCCATTCCAATGAGATCCGTAGAAAATCTTTAAAATGAGAGAAATGGTTCTGATAGCTTTCTTTTACAGGTGGAATCAAAGAAGTGTAGAATTGTTTTGCATGGAAAAGAATTCTAAGGTCACTTAGTCCAACCATTGACCTAACACCACCGTGGTCATTAACCATGTACCAAAATGCCATGTCCACAGGTTTCTTAGAATTATAGAATCAGAGAATCAACCAGGTTGGAAGAGACCTCCAAGATCATCCAGTCCAACCTAGCACCCAGCCCTATCCAATCAACTAGACCATGACACTAAGTGACCCTGAATACCTCCAGGGACACTGACTCTACCACCTTCCCAGGTAAGATATTCCAACACCTGACCATTCTTACAGTAAAGAAATGCTTCCTAATACCCAATCTAAACCACTTCTGGCACAAATTTAGGCCATTTCCTCTCATACTCTCCCTTGATACTAGAGAAAAGAGACCAATCACTGAGGAAACTACCTCTGGGTGAAAGGGACAGGGATCTGCTGAAAACAGTCCAGTGGAGGACTACAAGGATGATTAGGGGACTGGATGAGGGGACCTGATGAGAAGAGGCTGAGGAACCTGGGGCTCTTCAGTCTGGAGAAGATAAGACTGAGAGGGGATTTAATAAATGTTTATACATATCTGAGAGTTGGGGGTCAGGAGAGAGGGGAGAGGCTCTATTCACTTGTTCCCTGGGATAGGACAAGGAACAATGGATGTAAGCTGCAGCACAGGAGGTTCCACCTCAACACAAGTGGGAACTTGCTTACTGGAAGGGTCACAGAGCACTGGAAGGGGCTCCCCAGGGAGGCTGTGGAGCCTCCCTCTCTGGAGACTTTCAAGACCTGTCTGGGTGTGTTCCTCTGTGACCTGAGCTAGATTGTATGGTACTACTGTGGCAGGGGAGTTGGACTTGATGATCTCTTTGGGTGCCTTCCAACCCCTGAGATCCTGTGGAACAGCCCTTTTCAGAGTGACTGGCAGTGAGTTTCAGAACTGTTTTTCAAATTTTTGGTATTTCTGCTGTGATCTTGTAACTTAAAATGATCAACTAGAGAACAGTATGGAAAGATTTTATCCCTCGAGTTAGGGACACTACTATATTTCTTTAGATAGCAACTACTACTTATAAAAGATAGAAAAAGTAAGAATGATGAAAGGATATGTATAACAGTAATGCAGTTATCAGGATGATGATGAACATAATCACCATCCCTGGAGTTGTTCAAGGCAAGATTGGACGTGGCACTTGGTGCCATGGTCTAGCCTTGAGCTCTGTGGTAAAGGGTTGGACTTGATGATCTGTGAGGTCTCTTCCAATCCTGATAATACTGTGATACTGTGATAATATGAATTTTTTATTGACAGACCCATAATATGCATTCTGACTGACTCTTTGGTTTCTACAGGTAATGTCATATGCACCCATAATAACAAACAGAAATATACAAACACCAGGACTTCTCCTACATTTTTTTTGTGTTATGTTGGTCTCAAAAATTACAGTAGACTGTCAGATATATTCAGTCTCCATCAAATGACTTTTACAAAATGTTGATGGTGTCTATATACAGATTATAAGTCTTAGTTTCTCTTTAGTAACTTAAAAGTAAGTAATCAGTGTTCATCCCTGTAAGATAAATAAAACTTCTTTGTAAAAATCACAGTTTTACAAGTCCAGTCAACACTGAGGGTAACGTAATGCTCATAAATTGCCGTTTATGAAAAACAAGGTTTTGAAGCCTGATGTTTCTCATCAAAAACTATAACAAACTCAGCCAACTCCTTCCAATTGGTGGACTCAGAATTTCATGGAATCATAGAATCAGTCAGGGTTGGAAGGGACCACAAGGATCATCTAGTTCCAACCCCTCTGCCATGGGCAGGAACAGCTCACACTAGATCAGGTTGTCTAGAGCTTCATCCAACCTGGCCTTAAAGACCTCCAAGGATGGGGCTTCCACTGCCTCCCTGAGCAACCCATTCCAGGGTCTCACCACCCACATGGTGAAAAACTTCTTCCTAACATCCAGTCTGAATCTACCCATTTATAGCTTTGTTCCATTCCCCACAGTCATATCGCTACCTGATATCCTAAAATGTCCCTCCCCAGCTTTCCTGTAGGCCCCCTTAGATACTGAAATTTGAACGAAGATTTAAGTACCTATCATTTTTGCACTGCAATGGAGCATCTTGGTATCCAGAAATGTTAATGTCCAGAAGAGAGGAAGATAAAAAGAGGGAAGCATGACTACAAGGTGCTGGTGGAACAAACCTCCCCCAAGTCCTGCAGGGATTTAAGGATAAGGGAGGTGGACAAGGACAGGAGCTGGTTGACCTCATCCAGGGCTAGAAGGTCCGTGGAGCTTCCAAACACTCGTGCCAATAGTTGTTTTTTTTTCCCTTATTTTCATTTTTTAGAATCTTTTTTGTAACACCTTGAGACGTGGTGGCCAGGCTGAACCCTCCCCCCAGCACTTCATGGGGCAGCAGAAGCATGCCTGAGGTCACCCCAGTTATGTGGTCATGGAGGTGTTGGGGAAAAGGTTGGACTTGATGATCTTAGAGGTCTTTTCCAACCTTAATGATTCTATGATTCTATGATTCTATGATTTATGTTACACGAGGGATGCCTCAACAAGTAGAGAGAGCTGGAACTGTGAATGTGGAGAAAGATACAGGCAAGTAGATGAGGACAGCAGAGAAAAAGCAAGCAAGAAACCTGAAGCACCTGAACACGCTGAGTGACTCTGAAAGGAGTCCCTGCTTGCAACAGAAGAAAGGCCCAAAGCTGACATGAGGCATGTTGGAAAAATTTCAGACTTTTCCCATTGTACTAGGAGGTACTGTGGGATCAGTGAGAGGCTGGGAATACAGCAACAGCTGCTGAACTGGAAATAAGAAGGGAACGCAAGAGTAAATACTGGAGGTGCGGGAATATTTCCTTTCAATCATTTTGTTTACTTTTCTTCCCCAAGAGGCTGGAATTTCATTATGATTCTGCATTCTGGACAACCTGAAACCAGCAAGAGTAGCTATCCTATTAGATGCTACTGCTGCAAAAAAGAATCTGTAAAGACAACAAGCATGTACCAAATGTGTGTGCTGAGGGGATATGTATGCATCCCCTCAGCACGGCTTCCTTAGCCGTGTAGCTCTTTGTGTAGTGCCTCTGCTGTTGCCTGTGCATCTCACAATTATATTATATCCCACTGGCAGAGGCCAATGGGATGAGATTTAACAAGGCCAAGTGCAGGGTTCTGCACTTTGGCCACAACAACCCCAAGCAGTGCTACAGGGTGGGGACAGAGTGGCTGAAGAGCAGCCAGGAGGAAAGGGACAAAGGGACCTGAGAGTGCTGGTAGACGGTAGCTGAAGTTGAGCCAGCAGTGTGCCCAGGTGGCCAAGAGAGCCAATGGCATCCTGGCCTGCATCAGGAACAGTGTGGCCAGGGAGGTTATTCTTTCCCTATACTCAGCACTGGTCAGGCCACACCTTGGATACTGTGTCCAGTTCTGGGCTCATCAATTCAAGAGAGATGTTGAGGTGCTGGAACGTGTCCAGAGAGGGGCAACAAAGCTGGTGAAAGGCCTGGAACATAAACCCAATGAGGAGAGGCTGAGGGAGCTGGGGTTGTGTAGCCTGAAGAAGAGTAGGCTCAGGGATGACCTCATTGCTGTCTACAACTACCTGAAGGGAGGTTGTAGCCAAGTGGGGGTTGGTCTCTTCTCCCAGGCAACCAGTGACACAGTCTCAAGTTGTGCTGGGGGAAGTATAGGCTGGATGTTAGGAGGAAGTTCTTGTCAGAGAGAGTGATTGGCATTGGAATGGGCTGCCCAGGGAGGTGGTGGAGTCACCATCCCTGGAGGTGTCCAAGAAAAGACTAGATGAGGCACCTGGTGCCATGGTCTAGTTGACTGGCTAGGGCTGGGTGCTAGGTTGGACTGGATGATCTTAGAGGTCTCTTCCGACCTGGTTGATTCTATGATTCTATGATTCTATATGGCATCACTAGAATATTCTGCAGCAAAACTTGAGAACTTGATAAAGAAAAGCATCTTAGTTGAAATTTGTGTTGTACTCCATATAAAATAAGACAAGGAATTCTGTACTGATTATAGTCTTCCTTTTCATATTTAATTCAACACAACCACTCTGTTTTAAAATCTACTTCTTACAGATATGTCAGTGTTTTCAGACTTCAGAACTACTTTGTAACGCAAACCAGAGAGTGCTGCTGCAGAAGTGGAGTGGTGTGCTGCCAAGTAGTGATGATTTTGTGGATAAAATAGTTTTATTTTATTCTTTTTTTGCCAACATAAAGACATCAAAATTATAGAGTAACTTTGCTATAATATTAATGAATTCTATTGAATCCCACATTTTCATTACAATTTTCTGAGGATGAAATCTGCTTTTTAGTTCTGCAAATATTTTTCATGTTTGGTATGTTTGTCACAGCTGTATGATCTCCAACGCTGGAATAAGAGCATGTATTTCACTGCATAATATTTTACTTTTCATCAATAGCAGTAGCATCCATTTCCCTTTCGTGTTGGTTTTTTTTTTCCTTCCCTTTCTCTTGCTTTACCTAATTTTAATTTCATTGTATTATTTTTCTTTTTCAGTCCCTTTCTTCTTTTCTCTACAATCCTTTTCTCATCTTTCCTTCTTCTAATAATTCCTGTATTTCTTAATCTTGTCTCATTTTTGCACCCTTTTGAAACAGGGAAAGAGTTTTGCTAGCTAAAGCAATTCTCTGTGGAAACAACAGAAGAGAAAGACCAAAAGATATTTGTGCAAAGAGGTTTTCTTTTGAATGATGTTTAACCCTTCAAAGATCAGTGAGACTGATGCACAAGAAGTTAAGTGGAGAATACTCTGATAATCCAGAAACCTGTTAAGCCAGTGGGATGCAGCTCCCAACCTTGTTTCAGAGAAAGATATGGACAGCAATTCATATTTTTACCCTGAGACTGTGAAACTGTTTAAAATATTTTTACATTGAGAACCATGCTTTTTACACTTGCTTTTACTATCTTGGCATTTGAGTTATGACTATTTCATTATCATAAAGAAAATGTTCACAAAGACATCAGTTAAATAATAATCAAGAGGGGCAAAAATGATAAAGAAAAGAGTTGCCATCTAAACTCTCTGACTTGATATTGCTAAAATTTAGTTACTATTACTGTGACTTTGATTAACATTACTTGTAATACTTTGCAGTGTCATGCTGCCACAGACAAATACACATGAGTTTATAAACAGGTGATTCTGTTTTGTTCTGATTTAGATTTTGTTTGTAAGAAACTCACCTTCTTGCAACACTGATGACGTCAAGAGTAATTACTTCAGAATTCAAAGGCGCTGCATCTATGTTGACAGTTTCAACAGTGCACACTTTCATTTTTAATCTGATGAGCTGCATGTGTGGCTACCTTCCAAGTTTGCACTTAAAGTCCTTGGTACTCATTTCTTGTACTGAAATTTTGGAATCAAGTTTAGGTTTCAAAACAGAAAAAAACACAAACTTGAAAAGTTAATTAAAAAAAGCATTCCTAATCTAATCCAAATTGGATATACTACAGAATGATTGTAGTCATTTTCAAATCTGCCACTGTAATAAATGTGACTAAACCAAGCAGTGATCAGAATGATTCTAACAACAGAGTCTAAATTATAATCATATTAATTTTATTTGAGTGTAAGAATGTATTTGCAGATTGAATGCAGAAAATATTTTTAAATGACTTTCACATATTGGTATGACCACAAAGCCCAGATTGTATTCACAGATATTCTGCTGCTCATCAAGTTTGGAAACATATCAATGGCGTTTCCATTCTGAATCAAGCTGTGAAACTTCCAATGGGAGATTCAAGGAAACAGAGAAAATTCCTAAATCTGAGATGGTTCCAGTAACATGTGAGAAAGTCTACTTGCAAGTGAAAGAGTTTTTAAGATTTCTGGGATGCAAATTAGATGAGCTCTAATATTAGACACATCGGGCCAGAAATTCCTTTAGTGTTAAGAGTTGTTTCCATTGGGTTTTACAAATTCTGGACAACAATGTCAGCAATTTAATGTGCCATAAATAATTTACAATGTCACAACAGTCCACTTAAGGCTAATGCCACCATTTTTATTAATGGGTGTAAAGGGTTAACCCTTCTGGGCGAGTGGTCTTGACCCTGACCCCAGGTCTTCCTGACTTCCTCCCTGGGAGTGGCTCTTGAACCTGACCCCAGGTGTAGTATTTAGCCCCCTATAAAAACAGAGGAGCTTCCTGTTTTCATTTTCTCTTGCCCTGCTGCCCTGCCTCCCTGCCTGACAGCACCACTCTCCATTCCTGCTGCTCTTTGTTTTATGTGCTAGTTTAAAGCTAGCTAGAGTGTTTTGGTGGGAAGAACTAGATTACAGGCTGTGAAAAGCCACCAGTCCATGAGGTGGACAAACCCATTGCCATCAATCTGGTTATATATACATATTTTGTATCTTGTTTTTACCTTCCCTGTACCTCTTTGTAACTCCCCTACCTCAAATACCTTTTATTTATCGTTAAAGTTTTCTCTTTTAACTTCCAAATCAAAGTGAGATTAGTTACTTGTGTGTATTTTACCTTCTTCCCTCTACATCTAATTCCTTTTCTTTGGAAAAAAAAGGGGGAGGAGGGAAAGACATCCTATAATTGTTATTGGTTCTATTAACTATAGTTGAGTCTCTTGGAAATTTAAACTAGAACCAAGACAATGTGTCATCTTCTCTCCCAGTTGAAGCATAGTGGTCATTGGCCACGTTTCCACCTTTCTTTTATGCACCTAAGTTTATGTTGTTGCACAGGTGGAAATACAAGGCACCAAATCAGGAGTCAAGGTGCAACAGCCAGAGCAAAAGTCAAATGTTAGTAGATCTACAATAAAACATCTTTCTTCTCCTCATTTATGTGGACTACTGAGATTTAATTAAACAAAATGTTATCAGTAATCACAGCCAGCCTTCAGGAAAAAAGTATTGCTCCAATTACCATGCCACCAGTTATTGAAAAGCCAGTGCAGACAGACACTGACAGAAAAAAATCTGATTATTTGCCCACACTGAAAGATTGATCTTTGCACTTTACAGTACAAGCAAGTCTTAGATCTGATGGTCCAGCACAACAAGTATGAGAAAATATCTTCAAGAGCAGTTTTCCCAGTACTCACACAACAAAAAAACCCACAAGGTTTAGCCAGAACTGTTGTAGGGTCATCACATTGTCTGCCAATGTTCAAATCACTTTTTTTGACTATTCTGGCTCCCAAGTTTGTCATCAGAAAACCTTCAGTACTGAAGACTGATCATGGGATGTCAGAGGTTGGAAGGGATCATCAAGTCTAAACCCCCTGCCACAGCAGGACCATACAATCTAGCTCAGCTCACAGAGGAACACATGCAGAGAGACCTTGAAAAGCCTCCAGAGAAGGAGACTCCACAACCTCTCTGGGGAGCCTGTTCCACTGTTCTGTGACTCTTACAGTAAAGAAGTTCCCCCTTGTGTTGAGGTGGAACCTCCTGTGCTGCAGCTTATATCCCTTGCTCCTTGTCCTATCAAAGCACGTACTTTGCAACAAGTAACAGGGAATTGACTCTGAAGAATCAAGTCTTTGGTCTCACTCTAAGCTGATACTTGTACAGGCTTAACCATCCAGGGGAAGTGACCTTGAACATGACCCTAGGTGATCTTGACCCCTCCCCAGGGGTGGGTCTGAGCACCACCAGGTGATTCATGGTTAGCTCACTCCCCCTTCCTGTCTAAAGGTCTATAAAAGCAGGGGGACTTCCTGTTCTCTCTCTCTCTGTGCTCCCTGCCTCCCTGCTTACCAGCATCACCATCCTGTTCCTGGTTCTTACCATGTGGCCATCACCCATGAGGCAGACAAACCCATTACCATCAAAAATCTGGTTGTATTTACCCATTTGGCATTTGTGCTTTTGTTCCTTCCCTGTACCTTTGTAACTTCCCCACCTCAGATACCTTTTTTAATTTATTGTTAAACTTTTCTTCTTTTTAACTTCCAAATCAGAGTGAGATTATTTATTTGAGTGTGCTTACATTTTCCTCTCCCTACATCTAATTCCTTTCTTTTGGGAAAGAAGGGGAAAGAGGGAAAGGAACTCTATAAATTGTTCATTGGGTCTATCAAATACATTTGAGTCTCTGGGAATTTAAATTAGAACCGAGAAAATATTCTTGCCTAAAATCAAGTTTTTAGCTCAGGCTAGACCTAAGTATTATGGGAATGGACTTTGGGAGTGTTAGGATGACAATGGTAGCTATCATCCTTGGACTTATTCTAGCTATTTTCCAACTACTATTGTTCTTAAATTTCTCTGTGAGCAGTAAAAGAACATATCAACTTTACTACTGTTCTAAGCAGTAATAATTAAAAACCTTTTTTTTTCCCAATTTCATGTTCCTAGTAGAAAAGGAGATCAACTCAGCTGGTTAAATGTGATGACTTACACTTAGTCTCATGTTTATGACTGGTCATTTGAAAAATATGTTAAGATTTACTCAAATGCTGAAAGGAAGGAGTTCCCTAATCAAACTAAGTATAAAACAACAGTAGGGCAGTGCCTTTCTGTTGCAAAGGTTCAAGTTTTCTTGAAAGCAACCATAACCATGGCAAGAATGGTCTTTTTGCCTTCTCTTCTGGATTTAGTGAGAACTGAATGCCTCAAGCAGCAAGAAGCAGCTTTAAAGACCTGCATAAACCTAGAGCCGGTTACTTTTCCAAAAACCCTACTACTATGATTTCTTAGTTCTGGAATGCTGTTGCTATCAGTATTTTGAGGAAAGGAAACTAAAAATGTCTTATGAAGTACATGAACATCTTAAGCTGTTTGACAATATCATGTTTTCATAAAATGATAATTTTAACCTTGCAAAGACTAGAGAAAGTATTGTTGAAGAAAACATTTTAGATCTCAGATCACTAATGAGATGCTGATAACTGACAGGTGTACTGCTAGTGGGGAGGGAGTATATACTTGAATTCCTTGCTTTGCATTCCTTCTTGCACTACTCCTAAATCTGACCAAAGAGAGTGTTGTGCTTAGAAGCACCAATGTGTTTGTCAAAGTCACTCTTTTTTGTTGTCTAGTGACAGAGTAAGGGGTTTAGAACAGACATAAGGCATAAGATACATACATAATTCATCCAAACAACCCAAGACATGTCTAAGCAACTCAATCTGTTCATATTTTCAATCAAGACAGTTGATATTGTTTTTAAGACAATTTGTCCAATTTAGCTGGACAAAGAGGTGGAAGGTAGAGATATCATTGGAAAAATAATTATTATCTGCAGTATTATCCTGAAATAAAACTTCCTGAAGTTACAGCTAAGGAGATAATTGTAAGGTTCATTTGGAAGATGTCCATTAAGAAAGTAGTAAACAGCAGAGATATAAACAGAAAATACATGCCAACAGAAGAAAATGATATGTAAAATTGTATCTCTGGATTTTTGTGTTTAACTTTGCCCTGGTTTAACCCACCCCACTCTCACAAGTCCCTCTTCCCAAGATAGGGAGGGAAAGCAATTAAAAAAAAAAAACTCTAGGCTGAGATAAAAAAGTTTACTAGAAATTATGTGATGTGCAATTACCTTAGCCTCTTTGCAGAAAAATGCAGCAAAAAGCAGAAGTGGCAACAGAAGCCAGCAGTAAAATGGTTCTCCCTAACCCAAGCATGCAGCAGCCAGCCCAGCAGAGAAGACCAACATCCCAAGCCTGGAATCCAGCAGCAGCAACCAGTACAGAAATCCATTCATGTTACAATCTGGACTTTGACTTTCATGACACTTTGCTGCAGCCAGCACTTTCCTTTTGAAGCTGGCATGATGGCACCAGGGTATTGAATATACACATTGGCAAATCCAACTCAACCCATAACAAACTTTTAAAATATTTTGTCCATTTTTTTTGTTGATTTGGTGCCAGAAGTAAATTAATCTGATTTAAAAAGAAAAAAAAAATCTCATTTTGATGAGAAAACACTCAAGTGACCAGACACAGGTATCAACATAAAAGCTAATAAAATTTGGCTTTTTTAAGAATTTGGGAGAATGGAGAGGCATTCTGTATAACAGAAAATAACTTTTGAGTCTGGTAGTTGAGGAATAGCAAATGGATGTTTTCCAGAGATCCTAGTGGTGCAGTGGAAAAACCATAACAGAAAATACTGTCATTATGATGACTGAAATTCCTCATCTTATCTAAAAAGTACAAGGAAAAACAAGATGTTGAAGAAAAAACATCAAGCTATCAATTTGAAAGTTCTTTGGGTCTTTACAAAGCAGGCAAATGTTCAAGAAAACTGGTTTTATATTTTATTCACCCACCTACTGAAGTTCAAAAAACAAATAGTTCAAAGCATATGAGAGAAAGGAGAGCATTCTTCAGTGTAGTTAAAGCAGAAGAAATAAGAATCTAGTTTTATCCAGTGAAAAGGGAACTATGGAAGTTTTCACAAGATGTCAAGGGTGGGAAGGGACCCAAAGAGAGCATCAAGTTCAAATCCCCTTCCAGAGCTGGGCCATACAATTTAGCTGAGGTCACAGAGGCCTTGAAAGTCTCCAGAGCAGAAGACTCCACAACCTCTCTGGGCAGCCCCTTCCAATGCTCTGTGACCCTTACAGTAAAGAGGTTACCCCTTGTGTTGAGCTGGAACCTCCTGTGCTGCAGCATACATCCTTTGCTCCTTGTCCTGTTACAGGGAGCAATGTTTCAGGTAAGAATGCCTGGGGAGGTGGTGGAGTCGTCGTCCCTGGGGCAGTTCAAGGCAAGGTTGGATGTGGCACTTGGTGCCATGGTCTAGCCTTGGGCACTGTGGTAAAGGGTTGGACTTGATGATCTGTGAGGTCTCTTCCAACCTTGGTGATACTGTGATACTGTGATACTGTGAATCTCCTTTCAAGGCAATTGTTTTCCAAATAAATATTTATGGATGATTTAGAGTGGAGAACAAGGATTTCAACTGCCCTCTAGGATGACAGTACTGGATCAAAGGGATTTGTTAGTATAATATATTGTATGTGAGAAAGGTGAATATAATTGAAAATATTTTTGTCTATCTAATAGGATTCATCCCTTGGCACTTAAGTGTGCCACTAGACTGGAAAATACATGATGTCTTTTTCTTGAGAAATTGTAGTCCCTCAAGTAGAAAACAAATTTTACCCTCCACAGTACTGTGTATTTCTATTGTTTAGCCAATCAAATAATATAATGTTTCAATATAACTCCTGTGAATTTTCAAATTTCACCAGTGGTGCTCCTGTTGTCCCATGAGTCTTCAAAGGTAACCAGAGGGAAAACATTCTCAATCTGAGAACAGATAAAAAAAATGTGATGTTCAATGAAGTTTTCAAACTTCATATTTTATTCATATTTACTTCATACCCACAAATCATTTTGATGTAAAATATACTTCATGAATTAATTCCCTGGTTATAGATACATTTCTTAATAGGTAATCTTCCTTTTACATGAAATTCTTAGAATTGTAAATCAGCAAAGTCATTATACACTGCAGTACAATAAACAACAATCAAAGCAAAATAAAATGCATAAAATAAAGCTGCATTTTGGTGATTGATACTGTAATTTTTTCAACAGATGCCTCAGGCACTTTCAGTTATACCTCGCTACCCCAATAGCTTTTCAACTCCCATAAGTCAAGAATACAAACAGGTGAGAGACAGAATTCTCCTACCTAGGGTAGGAGAGGGAAGTGAAATATTTCATATATTCTGTGTTCTCAGACAATCTCTGAACTGCTAGCAAGGTTCCACAAGCAGTAGCACCATCTCCTTAAGCTCATCTGTGAGGGACAAGAGGACTAGGAGAGAGTGATTTCAAGCTCACAGTTCTACGTTACATTTCAGACACTATATGGGCACCATCCTTTCCTTTCACCCTATTGTCATCGACTGGCATGGAGAAAGTCATGATTTGACAAATGGAAAGAAGCTTTCTGATTTTCCTAGACAATCACGAGAGCCAACCCTCCAAAAAAAAAAGCTCATCTGCTTGAAGGAGTGAAGAAAGCCATCACGTCCCAAGAGAATGATGTGGGTAGCACTCCACACCATGTGATCCTGTAAGAAGAGTACACTAATGACTACTCAATGAGAGGACCTGGGAGAAAAGAAATAGTTAGAATTTTTCATGGGATGGTGATTGTGGTCACTCACACTAAATGCACTCATTATCACAGAATCTTAAAATCATGGAATTGTTTAGGTTGAAAAGGACGTTAAAAATCTCATTCCAACCAGCCTGACATGTGTAGAGACACCTCTCACTAAACCAGGTTGCTCAAAGCCCATCCAATCTGGCTTTGAACACTTCCAAGCTTGGAGCCACCACACCTTCTCCAGGCAACCTCTTCCAGTTCTTCACCATCTTCGTGGTAAAGAATTCCTTCCTATTGCTTAGTCTAAGTCTAACTTCTTCTACTTTGAAACCATTACCCCTCATCCTATCACTAAAAGCCTTTGCAAAAAGTCCCTTTCCAGCTCTTCTGTAGGTCACTTTCAAATAGTAGAAGGCTGTTACAAGGCCTCCTCTTGTAAGAGAAGGTAAGAGCCTCACCTAGGCTAAACAATCTCAAATCTCTCAGTCTGTCTTCACAAGAGAGATGCTCTATCCCTAGTCTTTAGGCACTGAAAATAAATAATGTGACAATAAAATAAGACAAAAATTTTGTAAATTCTGGATGTAGCTGTATTTGAACCCCCAACAGCAATTCCACCTTTCAAATAGTGTTGTCCTGTCAGCAGCAGCTAATATCGCATGATAAACAGCCACTAGTAAATTAGAAAAACCTGACAGTTTTTCACTAGTCAAAGATATAGACAACAATGATGCCAAAGTCTTGACATTCTTTTTCATGACATATTCTTGATATATTATTTATACAGATTTAAAAAAATATTCTGTTCTATACAGGAAAGATGAGTGAAAATTCATTAACAAAATCTTTCTAGTCCTTAATAAGTGCATTCATTGACTCTGTGAGCATTAATAGGGGTTTGTGCCTCCCTCTTATTTAAATGAGCCAAGTGTCCTGGAGTCCTGTACCCCTAAATTCCTCTCCTGCACGGACTTCGGGGGGAAGAGGGAAAGCCACTTGGTTTCCTCCCCCCCCCTCACCTGCCCTGCAGCCGTGGAGGGGGTGAGCAAAGGGGTCCTGCCCACACGAGGACTGCCCCATGCGGTGACCGCGCTGGAATCAGGCTGGGATTGGCTGTGCGCTTTCGCGCCTAAGGTGTGGTAACTCTGCCCTTTGTCTAGAGAAGGTTATAAATATTGGGGGTCTTCCCACCTTTGGGGGTTCCCGCCTTGGATTTTATCCCTGCTTGGACGCTGGTGTTTGCCTGAGAGCTCCCCCACTCTCCCCTCGCCTTGGATGCAGAGAGATCTTCAAAGAACTGCTTTCCTATTGACACCTTTGTAAGCCTAACGACTCTTAATGGCCCACCGGATAGCTGCTGAAAGGTGAACGACAGAGGCAGACCGCGAGCAAGTCAGCCTGACCGTGAGTTATTCTGGCTCAATTTATGAGTAAGAAAAAAGCTATAATTTAATAGCTAAAGCCTTTTCCAACTTCTGACTTCCAAAATAGTCAGATTATTGATGGTATCCCTGTAGATAATTCTCATGTGACTGAATCTGCTTATTAAACTAAATTAATCTTTGTATATATAGTTTTGGGGGCAGGTTTTTTGGAAAATAAAATAACTATTTTTGTATAAATTTCCCGACTTGGCCACACTTTAATTCCTGCCTCCACAACACCAAGAAAAATATTAATGTAATTTTCTTCCACTTCCATCACACTTAGGGGTCAGCTACATTCGCAACTAGCTTATTTTTTACTGACTTTGTTATACTGGAGAAGTTGAAGCAAAGTCTGTCCTTTCACAGGTCCATCTCAAATTATTTCATAGAATAGAATCATAGAATCACCCAAGTTGGAAGAGACCTCCAAGATCATCCAGCCCAACCTAGCACCCAGCCCTAGCCAGTCAACTAGACCATGGCACTAAGTACCTCAGCCAGGCTTTTCTTGAACACCTCCAGGGATGGTGCCTCCACCACCTCCCTGGGCAGCCCATTCCAATGCCAATCACTCTCTCTGACAAGAACTTCCTCCTAATATCCAGCTTATACTTTCCCTGGCACAACTTGAGACTGTGTCCCCTTGTTCTGTTGCTGGTTGCCTGGAAGAAGAGACCAACCCCTGCCTGGCTACAATGTCCCTTCAGGTAGTTGTAGACAGCAATGAGGTCATCCCTGAGCCTCCTCTTCTCCAGGCTACACAACCCCAGCTCCCTCAGTCTCTCCTCATAGGGTTTGTGTTCCAGGCCTTTCACCAGCTTTGTTTCCTTTCCCTGGACACGCTCCAGCACTTCAGCATCTCTCTTGAATTGAGGATTCCAGAACTAGACACAGTACCCCCAGGTCCCTTTCTTCCTGGCTGCTTTCCAGCCACTCTGTCCCCAGCCTGTAGTGGTGCTTGGGGTTGTTGTGGCCAAAGTGCAGAACTCTGCACTTGGCCTTGTTAAATCTCATCCCATTGGCCCCTGCCCACCCATCCAGCCTGTCTAGATCCCTCTGCAGGGCTCTCCTACCTTCCAACAGATCAACACCTGCTCCTTGCTTGGTGTTACCTGCAAACTTACTGATGCAGAACTCAATCCCCTCATCCAGATCATCAATAAAGATATTGAACAGGACGGGGCCCAGCACTGATCCTTGGGGAACACAACTAATGACTGGCTGCCAACTGGATGTGGCACCATTCACCACCACCCTCTGTGCCCGGCCTTCCAGCCAGTTCTTGACCTGTGTCAGAGTGAATCTGTCCAAGCCATGATCTGCCAGCTTTGCCAAGAGCTTGTTGTGGCAGATGGTGTCAAAAGCTTTGCTGAAGTCCACTTAGACTACATCCACAGCCTTCCCCACATTCACCAGGCAGATAACCTGATCATAAAAGGAGATCAGGTTGGTCAGACAGGACCTGCCCTTCCTAAACCTGTGCTGGCTGGGCCTGATCCCTTGGCCATCCTGTAGGTGCTTTGTGATGGCACTCAAGATGACCTGTCCTATGACCTTGCCTGGCACTGAGGTCAGGCTGAGGGGTCCGTAGTTTTCCTGTTCCTCTTTCCGGCCCTTCTTGTGGATGGGCATCACACTGCCCAGCTTTCAGTCTTTGGGGACCTCTCCAGCGAGCCATGACTGTTGATAAATGATGGAGAGTGGCTTGGCCAGCTCATCTGCCAGCCCTCTCAGCATCCTAGGATGGATCCCATCTGGACCCATGGACTTGTGAGGATCCAAATGTCTCAGCAGGTCCCTTACTTCTTCCTCGTGGATTAGAGTGGGTCTATACTGGTCCCTGACTCCATTCACCACTTCAGGAGTCCAGTTGTCCTGGAGACAACCTGTTCCACTACTGAAGATTGAGGCAAAGAAGGTGTTAAGCACCTCTGCCTGTTCCTCATCCTTTGTCACTATATTCCCCTCTCTATCCAATAAGGACTGGAGGTTGTCCTTGCCTCTTCTCTTCCCATTAATATATTTATAGAAACATTTTTTATTCTCCTTTAGAGGTGTCAAACAGCAGCAGGTGCAGCCATACGTGTTCCTCCAAATCTTTCCCACACTCACCCTACAAATACTACATGCATGCTGAATTTTTGTCTCATCCTCTCTTTTTTAGAGAACTACCTGCTGCAGTGTGTTGCACTCATGCTTTTCTCTCTTGCTGCTGACAAACTTGTGATAAGTGCAATGAGATAGCTTAGAATTCCCACATCTGGAAAGCTAGAGCTAGTCAAGTCAGATGATGTCAACATTTTTGAGAAGCTGAGCACATGATCAATGTCTGATTGCAGTGTTCTCCTTTTATTGCTCACGTTGCAGATGATTGTGATCACGCCATTCACACCTTTCTTTTCTCTAAAGCCACCCTTTAGCTTCATGTGATCCTTCCTCATGTGCACAAGGACTTTGCTCCTAGGCAGAATCTGGAAAATGTTATTATTATAAGACTTTGTTATACTGTCTTTGCTTGACGGCAAAAGGTTTACCTTTATCCCCTTACTTTTCTGACTACCCTGATATCAGTGAAAATTTCTCACGAGATAAATTCTAATTGTCTTTAAATTGTCTTTAACACATTAGCTATTGATGTTCTACTTTTTAAGCACAAAACCATGAATGGTTCCACTTACCTAATAACTTTTGCTCCGTTGCTTTTTATCATCATCCAGCGACGTTCTGATGAAGCATGTGGACAGATGTATTCAGTAAGATGTTTCACATTAGTACCTTTAAACACTGAGACTATCCTAAATCCTACAGCCTGTCACAACTTTGCAAATTAGCCAGTTCACAATGTTCACACAGTGAGAAACCATGACCCAAATTTGTCTTGACACATAGACATTATCCACAAAAGCAAAAATGAAAGAAAAGTTGTGTGAGAAATGATAGGTACAGCTTATGTTTACTGGAGCTTATTTTTATTTTTTTTTATCTAGAAGTTGTTGTGGGAGGGAAATTAATTGATGTGAGATGATATTTTCCAAAATTAATATTGTTTATTAATTTTGCTATTCAGAACTCTCGACACCCCCGACCACTGATTTTAATAATATTTCAGTTCTTACACGGTTATGGAAACATTCTGTGGATAATATTTACATCTAATATAACCAGCAAAATACATAAACATTAATTGAACTGGAAGAGACTATTCCTGCGATCAAATGCTGCTTGTGGCCAATGCGCCGTTTGCCCAGTAGCTGGGCCCAAGCTCTTTCTGCTCTATGGCAGAAGCCAATAGAGAATTACAAAGAGGCATTTAAGCATTTGCTCACAAATTATTATTATTACCCTCACAGGAACCTAGCCACAATCCAGACAGTGCCCAAATGCTTTCAGGGAACTCTGTCTTGTTGGATGTTGAGGCTTGAATCTTCCCAGCTTCTGAGGAAAGGACACAGACAATCTCTGACCTTATTCTCCTGGCTTCTTCTGGATGATCTGTGAATATGTCAAGGGATTCTAGGCAGGACCTTCAGGTGCAGAGGCAGATGTTGTGCAGTTTCAGCATGATGTCACACTGGCCACACAGGTCAATCGTGTGCAGACATCCAGGGTCTGTTCCTGGTAACTCACAGCAGTGGAGTTTAGCAGGCAAGCATTAAGGCAGTGTGCAATAGCAGCATGGCTGGGCACAACTGAGAGAGCAGGGCAATGAGCAGGGAAGCAAAGCAGTGAAGCAAAAGCACATTGTTCACCTGCTTATCTCCTTTTACCAATGTGGGCTAAGACTAGTTGCTGTTTGGACACAAGAATAGCCAATCAGGATGGCAGTTAGCCAAACCATGCCATATTAGGCCAAGCCACAGGCTCACGTTTCCCTAGTTTGGGAAAAGCACAGGCTTTGCACCAGGCAGGCATAAGCTAAGTGTGTGTATCTTACACCACAGGACCCTGGGCAGGCCAGACTTTATGTCCCTTTGTGTCCATTTGATAGGTAAGCATGTATAAACCTATTTTGGGCCTATGGGCCCTCCACGACAGAAGTGCATTCTTTACATCAATCATTAAACTGCTGTACTGGGTACAGAATTCATCCTACTTAAAAAAAAAAGTGGCAACATGAGAGAAAGTTAACATGCTGGTAAACTTTTATTTTTTTATATTTGGTTGCCATTTCCTTTCCTGAATAGCAGGAAGCTGAGCCATTGTTTAGCCTTCTGATATGGTTATATTACCTTGCATTATTCATAATTTCAGTAGCAGAAGCATTCTGTCTCAAGTAATCCAGGTAATTGGCTTGAATATATAGTGAGGCCTTGAGCAGCCTGAGTCTAGTTGGAGGTGTACTTGCCCATAGCAGGAGGGTTGGAACTGGATGATCTTGAAGGTCCCTTCCAACCCAAACCATCCCATGAATCTATATGCATGGCTGGTGGCATATCACTCCTAACGACCAATCAGCTTTTCAGGTTTTGTCTAAATTGTGTCCTCCAACACACTCATCTGGTCTGTGCTGTTAGCAATGCTCCTCTTTAGATAATTATCCCAGCCTATAGCTATGAGCACATTTCTTAGTTGTAAATACAGAGGAACCTGACACTCCAGTCCCACCACTGCAGTTTCTGCTTCTAAACAGTCAGATTCAATTATGAACGTAAAGAATCATGATGCATTTACTCCATAGAACAAACCAATCTGACATCTGTGGCCAAAGAAAATGGTTCTGGACATAGGCAGATGTTGGTGAAGCCTAGGAATAGCAGAACCACTGATCTATTGATAGGAACATAAACATAATGCTCACAGATTACTCAATCATGCACTGTGTGGCCTTTGCCACTTTCTGCTACCCCATTATTACTTTTTGGTATTTTCTAGTTGCAGATAACTTCTTTGTGGGATTACCCTGAATTTCTAGAATTTACCTAGGTGGCACAACTCAGTAATTACAATACAGGAATTACACTATTCCTGATGGGAGCCTTAGTTTGTGGATTGTCAACATTCATTGGGAGTGGTGTCAGTAGCGATGCAGAAAACAAACAAGTGTTCAATAAATATTACTTTATTCTGTACTTGGAAGCAAGTAGTGCATTGTATTTGCATTCTTTAAGAATGACCAGCTACTTTCCAATCCATTAATAAATGAAAAAAATACATATCTTGCAAGGGTAAGTGTTGTAAATAATCAAATGTAAATAACATAAGCGCAAGAGAGATTGGGTTTTGCTTGTTTGCTATCTTATTGCAGTATAGCCCGAGCATATTAAACTGTAGTTAATCTTGGCATATCAGGGAAATTTGAAAGGTCTGGACATTATACACTGAAGGAAAAAAAAAAAAGAAAAATCTTTTTGAAAGACCAAAAAAATAAGTTAAAAAAAAGGAATTACTGGCTATGAGTAGAATTAAGAAATCATTTGAATAAGAACTTTGGCAAAATCATTTAAGATTGAGGTTAAATAATTGTAAAGTGATGTAGCAGAACTAAGAATAGCTTTGGTGGAAGGAATAAAACAGAACACCCAGAAGAGACAGTCATTGGTAGTTTTCTTGCTTTTCCTCTCCTCCACAGCTGGCTACCTGCGCTTCAAAGTCCAGGCATCCTCCTAATTTGCACAAACACATGTAGTGAACAAATCTTCAGGTCTTTCTTTTAGGTATTGTGATAATTTGGGTGTTACTCACCCCCCACTCTTATGAAATCACCCAGACTAGACTCATCTAGCTGGAAATCAAGAAACGAAGCTTTATATTTGCAACTTAGCACAATACACAAGCAGATACTTACTAAATACACAGTGATATACAGAAATATGCAAGTTAAAAGTAATACAGAAACACAACTCCCCTCCCAGAAACCAGAGTCCCCAGGAAGGGCTCCCAACCACTTTTCCACCTTCTTTCCACCCCCCTACCTTATCTCAGACTTTGCCTTACGTGCTAGATGAGTTTGGAGGATCAGCCAGGGGGATTAGAAAGCAGAAGGATTTGTTACACAGAAAACAGGTTAGGGAGAAAAGTAGTCACCAGCCGCAACAGAGAGCCACTGCTCAGAAGGCAAATTGCATCCTGGGCTTCACCAAGTGTGACCAGCAGGTTGAGAGAGGTAATTCTGCCACTCTGCTCTGCTCTGGTGCGACCTCACCTGAAGTACTGTGTCTGAGGCTCCCAGCACAATGCAGACATTCACCTGATGGAGCACACCCAGAAGAGAGTCACAAAGATGATCAGAGAGCTGGAGCACCTCTTCTATGAAGAGAGGCTGAAAGAACGGGGGCTGTGAAGCTAGGAGAAGGCTCAGGAGAGGCCTTATAGCTATATTTCAATATCTGAAGGGCAGCTACAAGGATAGGGAAAGACTGTTTGGAAGAGCTTGTAGAGATGGGACAAGGGGCAATGGTTTTAAAGTGGAGCAGTATAGATTTATGTTAGATATTAGGAGGAAGTTCTTTACAATGAGAGTGGTAAAATACTGGAGTAGGTTGCCCAGGGATGTGATTGAGGCCCTGGGGACATTCAAGATTGGAATTGATGTGTCTCTGGGCAGTCTGATCTAGTTGTAGGTATTCCTGCTGACTGTAGTGGGATTGGACAAGATGACCTTTGAGGGTACCTTCCAACCCAATGCAATCTGGGAATCTGTTATGAGGCTATGATCCTTTTCTTATGACCAACCTGGGAGGAATTTAACCTATTTCTACAAACTGCAAGTCTCTCATGTGGATACTCACCACTTTCTGCTGGAGTGTGCAAGGCTATTTAAGTCCTGCATTTTTTTGCTGGAAGATACTTCTGCTCTCAAATTATATGCACACTACAGACAAACAAATGCATCTCAGAAGAGCTTGAAAAAATATATTTAGCACAACAAAGAGATATTAATATGTCTGTGTGAAACCTGAGCAAAATTCCCTTAGAATGTTGATACTTATATGTAATAAAAAATACTCTAATTCTGGATATTTTAATTCTTATTTACAGTGGCATTCACATTTTTAAAAAGTCTTAGAAAGCATGAAAGAAACACTAATAAAAGTAAAAAATAGTCACTTTGGGTAGTCTCCCTAACACAAGTAATAATTCCTTGTTTACAAATTAAAGACAGTAGTTTTTCATGTGTGCTTTCTCTTTTTAATTTGCTTAGCACATTTACAGTCAGATTTATGAAAGTGGGTATGTCTTCCTTAATTTATGAAGTCTAGATTCTATTTATGATATTACATCGTAGTAATTTTTTTTTTAAGTTGAATTAAAAGAATTAATCAGCTTTTAATTGTTTATAGAAACATCTAATGTTTTCAGGCCAGGAAAGACATTATTGTATGCTTGCAATTGTGTTCAACCAGCAGGCAATAAGAGTGTGAACAAAAAGGTCTTCCTCCCAGACAAAAAATAGAGGAGTCAGATATTTGGCCTTATTCTCTTAGCTAGCCAGGGTTTTTACATGCAGGAGGTCAAATGGTCTACAGCCAGTTGTAACTTTCCTCCTGATGCAGGGGTCAGACTACATTACGCTCTGAGAGAAAATCCCTCAGCTATATGGAAATGCTTTTCATAGAAGAAACAACTGGAAGGTTAAGATGAGTGGCTGACTGGGAGCTACGTGTGGTGAATCTGAGAGAAGTCAGGAGTTTCTGAGATTCCCTTCAGCTATTCCTTTAGTTGTTCCTTTATTGGAAAACAGAATAAGCAAAGAGATCAATCTGTGGAAAAATGTGCAACCGGCTAACGAGGGTTACTCGCATGTCCTGCCTAAATGTTCCTCCGAATTTTTACATACTCAGTTGTGGCAGAGTAAATTGTCACATGGGAAGAAAATCTCTACAGCTGACTCCGATTAGTGACTAGGCCTCCAGTTAGCCACTAGCTTCTTGTAAAATTGCTTTCTGGCCATTTAAATGAACAATTCATTGCATAGTTTTCAATGCTTCTGTCAAAGCTTCTGAAAATACATCTCACTGGTTCACTTCTGCAACTGCTCAGAGAAGGTCCCTGGATAAACTATGTGATGGTTTGGGTGTTTCCTGCCACCCCCCCACACTCTAGAAATCACCCAGACTAGACTCATCTGGCTCTGGGAACATGAATGAAGCTTATTATTTACAACTGGCACAATACACAAGCAGATATTTACAGTATATACAGTTATATACAGAAATATACAATATAAAAAGTAATACAGAAACACAACTCCCCTCCCAGAAATCTGAGTCCCCAGGAGAGGCTCTCAAACACCCCTTCACCTTCTCCCTACCCCTCTCTATCTTACCCCAGGCCCAAGGAGGAACAGAGGTTCAGCCAGGGGGTTAGGAAGCAAAGTGGATTAGTCCAAAATAGAGAGTGAGGTTAGAGAGTAAGATGCAGCTCAGCCAGCAGCCCAAGTGAGAGTGGTTATCTATGTTTTTATTTCTTGTTCCTATACATCTCAGCAAGCCCATGAGGGAAGTAGACATCACCATTGTTTTCCTTTCATGGCCTGTAATCTAGTTCTTCTCACCAAAACATTCTAGCTTGCTTCAAACTAGCACAGAGTGTTTTATTATCTAAAGTGAATAATAACTCTTTCCTCAATACTTCCCCAAGTAAGAAGAAATGAAAGAGAATAAATTAATTTGTGTCATTCCTACTAATATTTCCTTAATATTCTGCTAATATAATTGATTGGATCTGTTTTTAAAAAAACCTTTTAAGAATTCTGAATTTATCAAGTGTGATTTACAGGCACATCTGCCTGTAGAGCAAATCTTTTCTAAAGCTGAAATACTAAACTTAATAAAAAACAGTGGTTGCTCACATCAAGCAAAAGAAAGAATAAGGACATTTAAAGGGTTTAGTGAGTTTCTTCAAAGTAGTCATCTATCAAACACTAAAAAGTGTAAATATGTTTGGAAACGAAGAGCAAAAATTTGTTACAATCTCATTACATTTTTTTCTTTAGAACAACATTAGAAACTCTTATTCATCTCTTACAAAATGTCCAGAATTATTTCCTGATCATCTTCATAAATTTTAAACATTTACCAAATGCAGTTAGTTTTCTATATTAAGAAACCTTATTAATATTTTGTGTTCAATTAATTTTTTTAAACTTTTTTTTTCATGAGATCATCACTTTTAGAGGTTTGCAAGACTCTCAAATTTCATTACCAATATAGAAATGTTGTTTACGTTGTCATCGTGTTTTTTCTCAGTCTCTGACTACCATTTCCAGTGGTGTTCTGAAGGGAAAATGGACTGTCATTCAATTTAAAGTTTCAGCACTCCTGGAAAACTGCTTCTTGCCTTTCTGTTTTTAACTCTGTAGTGTGCCATTTTTTGAACATTTTCTACATTACAACTTGTGCTTGATGTTCTCCACTTAAACTTTTCTCTCTAACTTTTATTGCATAGTAAGCATTTCTCCTCTCTTTACAATCACACCATTCTTATGTCATGCCGTTAGCCATTTCATTCATATAATTACATTAAAAATCATGCAAAATTAACAATCTATATTAATTTTGATATCCAGGTGAAGATTGTTAATAACTATGAAAATTACTTACTACTATTAAATCTCACCAGAAAACTTATTTGCAAGGTCTGAAATGCATGTTTTGGACATTTATGCACACAGGGAACAGGCAACCTAGAACACTTAAGAAATAACTAGCAAATACAAACATTAAACTTAATTGAACTGAAGGAGTTCTTGCTTGTCCACTAGGGGACACGAGAGACTCCTATATGCTACTAGGGCAGAAGGCACAATAGAGTCTAGTTACAGAATTTCTTACAAAGAGGCTTTAGATATTTACTCACAAAATAGTGCCAGACAGTACCCAAATATTTGGAGTTCTGTAGGTGTACTGAAAGTCATTGCAGGCAAAGCAGAGCATAATGTAGCAGAAGAGAGCAAGCAAAATTGAAAGCAAAAGCAGGCATGTGGCAAAAGCCTATTTATTATTTGCCCAATTGCAATGGCCCTCTTGGCCACAATGATTCACCAATCAGAATGGCACCTTGCCAAACCTGACCACATTAGGTAAAGTCAACAGCTTGTTTTTCCTTATTTGGGAGGAACAAGACTAATCAAGTCTTGGACCTTCAAAGTGGGTGTATCCAAGCCTTTTGTCTTCTCCCTGCACTCTACTTTCCCCACCCCAAGCAGAGGAAAGTGGACCATGGGATCATATCTGGGCAATCCAGGACATGTATCTTCCATGACATGTTATAGTAAAATTTTCTTCAAGATCTTTCTCATTTTCATTACATTTTTTTATTTCCTAAAATCTGTCTAATGACATAAAAATTTGTTTTACCATATTTATGACAAATGGGAGATTATGTTGCATAGGACACAAAGCAGAGAACTCTATAATCATAAAATGTTCTCAACTTTATTTCCTAACAGTGTACAAATTTTAGTGAACACCCCCTAAGTTGCTTCCTCATATTATCTGAGATAATCTTCATAGATGATCTTGATGAGGGCATGGAGTCAGTCATCAGCAAGTTTGCAGATGACACTAAGCTGGGGGCAGAAGTGACTGAGTTGGAGGGCAGAAGGGCTCTGCAGCGGGACCTTGACAGCCCGGACAGATGGGCAGAGTCCAATGGGATGGGGTTCAATAGCTCCCAGTGCAGGGTACTGCACTTTGGCCTCAACAACCCCATGCAGAGATACAGGCTGGGGTCAGAGAGGCTGGAGAGCAGCCAAACAGAGAGGGATCTGGGGGTGCTGACTGACACCTGCCTGAACATGAGCCAGCAGTGTGCCCAGGTGGCAAAGAGAGCCAGTGGCATCCTGGCCTGCATCAGGAATGGTGTGGTCAGCAGGAGCAGGGAGGTCATTCTGCCCCTGTACTCTGCACTGCTTAGACCACACCTTGAGTACTGTGTTCAGTTCTGGGCCCCCCAGTTTAGGAGGGACATTGAGATGCTTGAGCGTGTCCAGAGAAGGGTGACGAGGCTGGTGAGAGGCCTCGAGCACAAGCCCTACGAGGAGAGGCTGAGGGAGCTGGGATTGTTTAGCCTGGAGAAGAGGAGGCTCAGGGGTGACCTTATTGCTGTCTACAACTACCTGAGGGGTGGTTGTGGCCAGGAGGAGGTTGCTCTCTTCTCTCAGGTGGCCAGCACCAGAGCAAGAGGACACAGCCTCAGGCTGCGCCAGGGGAAATTTCGGCTCGAGGTGAGGAGAAAGTTCTTCACTGAGAGAGTCATTGGACACTGGAATGGGCTGCCCAGGGAGGTGTTGCGGAGGGCAGAAATACGTGGCCGAGAAGAAAATTTATCAAAAATAGATATTTTTTATTTTTACAAAAACCCGCCCCCACAACTATATATACAAAGATTAATTTCGTTTGATAAACAGGTTAAGTTGCATGAGAATTCTACGAGGATACCATTAATAATCTGACTATATATATTTGGAAGTCAGTTTTTTTGGAAAAGGACTCAGCTATTAATTAATAGCGGTTTTCTTACTAAATTAAGCTAAGCCAAATAACTCACTCAGGCTGGCTCGTGCGGTCTGTCTTCCTCCTCCAGCGGCTGCAGGAGTCGTTAAGAGTCGTTAAGGGTCGTTAGGCAGACAAAGGTGTGTGCCTAACACCAAAGCAAGTCCTTAGCCTCTCTGCAGTCCAGGCACAGGAGAGTGAGCGAACTCATCCAGGCACACGCAAAATCCAAAGCGGGAACCCCAAAGGCGGGAAGACCCCCAATATTTATACCCTTCGCTAGACAAAGGGCAGAGTTACCACACTTTAGGCGCGAAAGCGCACGGCCAATCCCAGCCTGGCTCCAGCGCGGGAACTCACGGGGCAGTCCCCGCCCCCTTCTCGGCTGCAGGGCAGGCGAGGGGGGGGGAAACCAGGCGGCTTTTCCCCTTTCCCCCCGAAGTCCGGGCAGGAGAGGAATTTAGGGGTACAGGACTCCAGGACATCCCACCCCGGTGGTAATGAGCATCTTTGTCTAGATCTTGAGTGAGAGGTGATCCCCCTTCAATTTAGGAACCTATTAATATATATATATGGCTTAGCCTTTTCCAACATTAACAATATGTAACACATTAATCGCCCCAACAATATTTAACAATACTTAACAAGGCTTAACAATAGCCCAAACAGTATTAAATAAAGCTACACAGTCAATTTGAAGATTGCTCTGTTCCTGGTAGAGCAACCAAGTTCATGGCAGAGCCTTGGATGCTCTGAGTCCATGGCTGGAGGTCACAGTCCGTGGGTCCTGATGCCATCATCCACTGGCCACCCCGGTGATATGACTCCATCCCTTGTGTAGCTGGTTCTCCCTTTCCCAGGTGCTGGTCAGGTGGTCAGGAACTGGTCCTCTGCCTCGACCTTAACCTGTAAGGAGACAAAATTTGCCTCGGCCTATAAAGGCCAGGCTTAGCAATTAATAGTTGGGGACGATCCACCGTGTACTGATCCGGTGGCCTTTTGTACTGGGGCAGGTGGTCAGTGACCACGTGGCTCACCTAGGCAGCAGGTCTTTATTCTGGGGGCTTCTGTAGCTCTCCCCGTGACTGCTGACCATTAAAAGCTGCCGAGCCACTATTACAGTAATTCAGTGTTTTGCCTCCCGTGTGGGAGACGAGAAAGGGTTAACCTTTCTGTCTGGGGACGAGCTGCAGTTCCCAGCGGGGGGGCTGCCGCTTCTGGGCGAGCCGCTCTGGGAGCCACCGCTGGGCTTCTCGCGGCTGCCTCTGGATTTTGCAGCCGATTTCTGAAGGCACCGCACTAGATCCTTCAGCTGCCAGTCTGCCAGCTGCCTTAAAACAGTTTTTGGTACCCCTAAAGTCAGGGCTTGTCTATACCAACTGTTCTTTTCTCTGGGTCTCCAGTCACTCTGTTGGTCTCTGCCCCTTCCCCTCGGGGAGAAGCCTGCAGGACCCGTCCCCCTGGGGGGGCAGTCCTGCACTGGCCGGACCTGCCTGTGCAGAGTCCTGGGATTTTCTGGGGGAGAAGCACGAGACTGTCTCTCCCCAGCCCCTTTTCCTTCAGGAGACCCAAACCCAAACTGCAGCCCGTGGGCATTCAAGTCAGTTAACAGTTCAGCCCAAGTCATTACGTGCTCTTTAGCACCATCGTTCTCTGAATTCTCTGCAAGCACACGTTCAATTTTCTCAACATTCTTCATTAGTTGGATTTGCAGAGTTGCTGGCAAACCCTTCATAAGAGGGTGCAGTCTCTCCGGGTCCACAGGGGCATAAAACGGGCAATCGTAATGTCCCTTATCATAGATAGCCTGGACACAGGCAAGTCTGCGGAGAGCAGTGATGAGCTCAGAGGAGCTGGTGACCTTTAGTTCCGTCGGCTCCCCCCGGTAGGCTGGACGGACACTGCTTGCCCAGTAGGCTATCCGAGCGGTGAGGCTGTGTGTCCCCTCGGGTTCACGTGTCAGGAACACATCGTCCCCCCAGTCTCCAGCAGCTTCCTGCGAGTCTAGAAGGACTCGGTCCCCACCGGCTCGGGACACTCGATACACATAGTCAGCGACTGAGTCCCCAGGATCTCTCGCATATTTGACTTGTAAGTCACTGAGCTGTGCATCTGTAAACTGTTTTTTGATCACGGTGGTCCCTGCAGCTCCTTTCCTTCCCTTCACGGACTCACTCCTAATCACAGGCAACACGTGCCTCTGCACCGCGGCGCCCTCCTCACCGGAGCTCTCTTCTCCGCTAGCTACGGGGAAGTCCGGTCGGGACCTGCGCTTTCTGCGTGGCTTTGAGGCTTTCTGCCGCGCAGAGGCATGTGCAGAGGAATTCTCTGAGTCTCTGGCAGAGTCTTTTGTGCCTGGTTTCGGGGAACTCCTCTCCCCCGAAGAGCCCCTTGGGGCATTCTCTGCCTTTCTCCCCGATTCCCGCGAATCACTCCATTCAAATTCAGACACGGAGACCGAAGAGGTGGTGTCTGCAGGCGTTACAAGCCTTTCTTTCATCCGGGCAGTCAGTGCCGCGGTCAGGCTCTTTGTCTGCGCCAGCATGCTTTCCCAGATACTTTGGCATTTAGCTTTTTCTGCTAATAAATCCTTTTCCAAGGCCTGAATTCTTTTTTCATAATTTTCAAATTCGGCCAGAGTCTGGGTCACGACTGACCCCAGAACAACAGAGAAATGCTCCATTGGAGACTCTGTAATCACAGGGTCTGAGCGCTCAGCTAATTTCTCCAGGATTTTCTCCGGATTTTTACAATTTTTCTGAGCCCAAATTAAATCAAGCCCTGTGATTAGGCATCCCTTTTCTTGTAGAAATTCTATGATTGAACTACCCAGCATACACTGCGCCATAATGTTGCGGAGGGCAGAAATACGTGGCCGAGAAGAAAATTTATCAAAAATAGATATTTTTTATTTTTACAAAAACCCGCCCCCACAACTATATATACAAAGATTAATTTCGTTTGATAAACAGGTTAAGTTGCATGAGAATTCTACGAGGATACCATTAATAATCTGACTATATATATTTGGAAGTCAGTTTTTTTGGAAAAGGACTCAGCTATTAATTAATAGCGGTTTTCTTACTAAATTAAGCTAAGCCAAATAACTCACTCAGGCTGGCTCGTGCGGTCTGTCTTCCTCCTCCAGCGGCTGCAGGAGTCGTTAAGAGTCGTTAAGGGTCGTTAGGCAGACAAAGGTGTGTGCCTAACACCAAAGCAAGTCCTTAGCCTCTCTGCAGTCCAGGCACAGGAGAGTGAGCGAACTCGTCCAGGCACACGCAAAATCCAAAGCGGGAACCCCAAAGGCGGGAAGACCCCCAATATTTATACCCTTCGCTAGACAAAGGGCAGAGTTACCACACTTTAGGCGCGAAAGCGCACGGCCAATCCCAGCCTGGCTCCAGCGCGGGAACTCACGGGGCAGTCCCCGCCCCCTTCTCGGCTGCAGGGCAGGCGAGGGGGGGGGAAACCAGGCGGCTTTTCCCCTTTCCCCCCGAAGTCCGGGCAGGAGAGGAATTTAGGGGTACAGGACTCCAGGACAGGAGGTGGTGGAGTCGCCGTCCCTGGAGCTGTTCAAGGCAAGGTTGGACGTGGCACTTGGTGCCATGGTCTAGCCTTGAGCTCTGTGGTGAAGGGTTGGACTTGATGATCTGTGAGGTCTCTTCCAACCCTGATGATACTGTGATACTGTGATTTCTGGGGATGGTTACAAGGCTTGTTGGGTTTTTTGTTTGCTTGGGTTTTTGTTTGTTTGTTTGTTCTGTTTCATTCAAGCTTATAATTTGTTCATTGTTTTCTACTTTGTTCATTTTTTTAAAAAACATCAGATAAGGGTTTTTTCTTTCTATTTCTCTATTTTGCTTTAAATTATTTGATGTTGATATTCATATATAATAAAATACGGTGGCATGTCATATATAAGGGCTTATTAGTATGCATTTGGGTTAACTATGTTGTTAATTATTAGGAAAGCCATGAATGACCTATATAAGATGACTAAACTAAGTGGTAGAAATATTCTTTATGATGCTACTGTTTTTCCCAGGATTTGAGGGTGTCTGTTCATTGGCTGGTTCTGGGGGGAGACATATGGCAAAGTATTCCACCGAACAGAACAAGAAAAGAGAGAAATTGCACAGCTACTTGTTTCAAGTTACCTAAATTCTCTTATGGCATTTCTCCCTTCCATTGCACCAGAGGCCACAACCTAAAATCCAAATCATTAAACTTCCATCACTCTTTAGTTCTGGGAGAGAAATGTCAAGAAATAACTTTCTACTTTATTCAGGGCTGTTGTAAGACAAATAGAACCAAACTGTCATTGTATGGTTCCTTTAACTGTTCGTGTAATTTAAATGTTCTCACTCTTCTGCTAGTTCTTGAAGAAGTAATTTGCTTTCCTTGCTGCCTTTGATTCTTTCTTCTTTTTTCCCTTCTGTTTGCTGGATTGTACATAGTAACACACATATATTTTTCTGTGGCTTTTGTTCTTCTAGATGACCCTGTGTATTTAAGAAGTGAAGCTGCTTTCTTCACATTTATATCCGGAAGAATAAGCAAACTTCAACAAAGAAAAATCTTTTAAACCATTTATAATTTCCATTTCCCTTTTTTCCTGACTTTTGACAGTTTTCCCAGCAAAGTTTCCATTCTTGACCATCCGTCATTTTCAAAAACCTGAATGTAAATAATAAACCCTGTCATGCTCTATTTGCACGTATGCTCACATGTTCAATATAACACAAAATAGGTCATGGTAGAGGTCTCTATAAGCAAACCCTTCCTTGCTGAATATACAACTTAAAAAAAAAAAAAAAAAAAAGTTTGATTGATGTTTTTTATTTGCGAGGTTCTTATGACAAGCAAGCATTGCCAGAGTGAAACCCCTGCTATATTGTAGGAAATTTAGAATAATAGAATGGTTTAGTTTGGAAGAGACCTCAAGGATCATCCAGTTACAACCCCCTGCCATAGGCAGGGACATCTCCCACTAGAACAGGTCTCTCAAGGCCTCATCCAACCTGGCCTTGAACACCTCCAGGGAGGGAGCAGCCATAACGTCCCTGAACAACCTGTGCTAGTGTTTCACCACCCTCACTGTAAAGAACTTCTTCCTAACACCTTATTTAAATCTTCCCTCTGCCAGGTTAAACCCACTCCTCCTTGTCCTGTCATTACAAGGCCTTGTAAATAGTCCTTCCTCAGCCTTCCTGTAGCTCCCCTTCAGATCCTGGAATGCCACTACACTTAACCATAAAAGACATAGACTAGCTTTTTTTCGTGGTCTTTTTCCACTTGTTCTGTACTGATGCTTGCTGAAAGCTTATAAACTCCCGAGACAATCTGCTCCTGAGTTATCCACAGTTTGGAAATCTGAAAATTTACTTTTTTTTGAAACAAGGGCACTTTTTTTCCCCTTTGTAGTCCTTCCTGGTTGCTTTCCTCTCTTTAGAATAGGACCAGGAAATTTACACAAGAAGGAATCTGCATCCTTTTTTTGTTAATATCCATTTAGATTTTAATATTTATGCTGTGTGACCTTACTGCATGCTACAATATTAATAATGTGTAAATACAATAATGTGTAAATCTATTACATATGCATCCTATTTGCTAGAATGATGAGGTATTTTATTAGCTGAGACACACGTTTTGATTGTCATCTTTGGATTTCAGGGCTGAGATCATCAGGAGCAGTTAACAACTACTGAGATCAGAGAATTTTCTTCTTTTTTTTTTTTTTTTTTTTTTAATGAGACCCTTCTTTTTGGTGCATATTTCCATGACATCTCAAATCAGAAAGTGCACAGTGATCTTGTGCAGCTAGGCCATCATATTGTGCTTCAGAAGCTGAAGTTTACGTCAAGCATAATGAGCTTCTCCAGACCTTTTGCATGAAAAAAAAAAAAGCAAGACAGAAAAAAAAATGTGGCTTCTAATAAATAATCTGACTTACAGGTTTGGTTTGGTGTGGTTTGTTTTGTTCTTTTAATCTTGGCTAAAAAAAATAGAGAACTTGATTTTCTCTACACTTTTGTGCAGATCAGAAAGCAGTGTAAATCAAGGGTTACAAGACTGGGTAACACCTTTCTAATCAAGCCTCTGCTTGGCTACTGCATGCAATTAGTTGTGACCCTAGAGATGTGTGTTATTAGCACACAGTATGCTATGAATGATCATTATATTGCTTCAAATTTTACTCTTGTCTTAACTTACAGAGTTTTTGTACCTCCCATTAGCCACTCCGCAGAGGTACTCCTGGTTTTTGGACCTGGGAGGAAAATTTGTCTTTTAGTGAATGATAAAGACCTGAAAATTATGAAAAAAAAATTGTATTTCATTAGATGTTGCAGAAAGCTTTCAGACTCCATAGTGGAAGGCTGTTGCTGCTGGTTTTATCCCTAGAAATCAGACATCTCTGTTTAACAATAGCTTCCTATGCATCTTTGAATTTCAAAGATGGAAGCCTTTGTCCTTTTAAATGAGCATGTTTCCAATGGTAGAGATAAAGGAGATAAAAATTCAGACTGCCCGGGAAATGTTTAGAGTTCTGACTTTCTGCCCAGCCTTTTTCTTGTCCTCCAGGGATATCTTAGATTCAGCATAAAGCATTGATATATTACAAAAGAGAAGTAAGAAGGCATAATCCTTAAATTTTCCATCAAAGATGTTGTGGAAACAGAGTGCCATAGTTCTAAAAATTGGTTGGGATTTTTAACTTAAATAGAGATGGCAGAAGAAAAATCAAATTTGCAAAACTGAAAAGAATATAGAGAGATTCTTGTCATTTGGAAAATACACAGAAGAATCAAGACTATTTTGGCAAGATATTGTCTAACTAGACTACATTGTTTCATTTGGGCAAGGTAGTGTTAAAACTATCTCTTCAGACTTCCTATAAAACTAAGAAGCAGTTTGAGTTATTTAAATTGAAGTATCTGCACTACTTTCTTGGAATAGTGATGGAAGATGTCAAAGGGCATTCCTAAAGCTCAAACAAGCTTAATAGCACCTACTATATTCTTGCACATAGATTTAAACTCTTTGTTTGAAATCTTTATGGAAGCCAGAAAACTTGGTCTTGGAACTATTCTTTCTCAGACCCTGGAGGGTGAAGGGAAGATCATTACACATACTCCTAGTCTGCTGACTTAAGTGGAATGAAATTATGTAGTCTTTAAAGCAATAGAAGCACCATTTACAGTCATGGCCCTGCGGCAGTATGACCCTTCTTTCTCTTAGCTGTAGTTTATTGGGAATGCCAGTATGAGAACCATGACTCAGACTCCACCCTCATTCCAAATTACCTTCTTTGTAGCCCTGGTCCCTCCATGTTTTGATACAGATACCATACAGACCCCTGAACACTATAAGAGAAATCAAAAAGGGAAGAAAACCTCAAGTTTGCAGAAGGTGCATTTAAAAGTCACCCCTGACAATCAGTCAGAATAAAGTAGCCATTCTTGCTCTGTGCCCAGCCTATTCAAGATGATGAATGGATCCCACAAAGACTCCCAGTTTAAAACATTTGGAAAATATTATGAATGTAGACTTGAGAGCAGCAATTTGTTTTCTTTGAGAGAATAAAAAACTTATTTCTGTGAAAATTTACAGTATCACACAGTATCATCAGGGTTGGAAGAGACCTCACAGATCATCAAGTCCAACCTTTTACCACAGCAACCTCCTCCTGGCCACAACCACCCCTCAGGTAGTTGCAGACAGCAATAAGGTCACCCCTGAGCCTCCTCTTCTCCAGGCTAAACAATCCCAGCTCCCTCAGCCTCTCCTCGTAGGGCTGTGCTCAAGGCCTCTCACCAGCCTCGTCGCCCTTCTCTGGACACGCTCAAGCATCTCAATGTCCCTCCTAAACTGGGGGGCCCAGAACTGAACACAGGACTCCATCTTGAGGGGGACAGAGGGACCCATTTGTCGTCCCGACCCGTCTCACAGGGAGATCTGCTCCCTTCCTGGTGCCCGGGTTAGGGACATCACCAGGAGAATCCCTAACCTAATCCAGTCCTCTGATTATTACCCCTTTTTGGTAATACAGGCTGGCAGCGACGAAATTGAAAAGAGGGGGAACAGGGCAATTAAAAAGGAATTTAAAGCCCTGGGGAAATTGATAGATGGGGCGGGAGCGCAGGTGGTGTTCTGCTCAGTTCCCTCTGTGGCAGGGGAGTTCACAGAGAGGAACAGCAGAACCTACAATATCAATAAATGGCTGAAGGGTTGGTGCCAGCGGCGGCGTTTTGGGTTTTTTGACCATGGGGGATCTTTTACTGCGCCGGACCTACTTGATCGTGATGGGGTGCAGTTATCTAGGAGAGTCCTGGCAATGGAGTTGGCAGGGCTCATTAGACGGGCTTTAAACTAGGTCTGAAGGGGGTGGGTGAGGCAATTACTCTCTGTGAGAAGGAGAGAGTGGCAAGGAAACTAGGGACAATTGGGGAATCGAGAGCCCAGCTGAAGTGCATCTACACCAATGCACGCAGCTTGGGTAACAAGCAGGAGGAATTGGAAGTCCTGGTCCACCAGGGTGACTATGATATAGTTGCCATTTCAGAAACTTGGTGGGATGACAGGCATGACTGGGCTGCTATTCTGGGGGGATATAATCTCTTCAGGAGAGATAGGCAAGGGAGAAGAGGAGGAGGGGTGGCTCTGTATATTAGGGAGTCACTCCATGCCACTGAGCTTGAGGTGAGGGATGAAGGGGTTGAGAGCCTGTGGGTTAAAATCAGAGGGAGGACAAACAAATCTGACATCCTGGTTGGAGTCTGTTATAGACCACCCGACCAGGATGAAGAAACAGACGAGATATTTTACAAACAGCTGGATGCTGTCTCAAGATCAGACCTTGTCCTGGTGGGCGACTTTAACCTGCCAGATATCTGCTGGGAACTTAATTCAGCAGAGAGGAGGCAGTCCAGGAGATTTCTAGAGTGCATGGAGGACAGCTTCATGTCCCAGCTGTTAAGTGAGCCTACTAGGGGTCAAGCTCAGCTTGACCTGCTGCTGTCCAACAGAGAAGGGCTGGTAGGAGATGTGGCAGTGGGAGGCTGCCTGGGGTGTAGTGATCACGAGTTAGTGGAATTTTCAATATACAGGGAGGTAGGGAGGCACTACAACAAAACCTACATCTTGGACTTTCGGAGGGCAAACTTCAATTTGCTTAGGAAACTTATTTCCGAAGTCCCCTGGGCAGCAGTCCTCGAGAACAAAGGGGTCCAGGACAGTTGGACCTACTTTAAGCAGGAGCTCTTGAAGGCACAGGAGCTGGCAGTTCCCATGTGCCGAAAGACGAGCCGGCGGGGAAGGCGACCAGCCTGGATGAGCAAACAGCTCCTGAAGGAATTGGGGGGAAAAAAGAGGGTGTATCACCTCTGGATGGAGGGGAAGGCTTCTCCTGACGTGTTTAAGGAGGTAGCCAGATTATGCAGGAGAAAAATTAGAGAGGCTAAGGCTCAGCTAGAACTTAGGCTGGCCACTTCCGTGAAGGATAACAAAAAACACTTTTATAAATTTATCAACGCTAAAAGGAAGGGCAAGAAGAGCCTCCACTGCTTACTGGACCAGGAGGGGAATACTATAACTGATGATGTAGAAAAGGCAGAGGTCCTGAATGCCTTCTTCGCCTCAGTTTTCAACAGCAAGGAGGGAGGAGTTCAGGGCAAGTGGCCTCTTGAACTGGGGGATGGGGTCAGGGAGCGGTGTGTTCCCCTGGAAATTCCTGAAGAATTAGTTCAGGATCTGCTGAGCCATCTGGACACCCACAAGTCCATGGGACCAGATGGGATCCATCCCAGGGTGCTGAGAGAGCTGGCAGCTGAGCTGGCCAAGCCGCTCTCCATCATTTTCCAGCAGTCCTGGCTCACCGGAGAGGTCCCAGGAGACTGGAAAGTGGCCAACGTGGTCCCCATCCACAAGAAGGGTCGGATGGAGGAACCTGGAAACTATAGACCCGTCAGCCTGACCTCAGTGCCAGGGAAACTGATGGAGCAGGTTATCTTGGGGGTGATAAGAGCACACCTAAGGGATGGCAAAGGGCTCAGGTCCAGCCAGCATGGGTTTAGGAAGGGCAGATCCTGCCTTTCTAACCTGATCTCCTTCTATGATCAGGTGACCCGCTTGGTGGATGTGGGGAGGCCTGTGGATGTGGTCTATCTGGACTTCAGCAAGGCCTTTGACACTGTCCCCCACAGCAAACTCCTGGCTAAGCTATCAGCCCATGGCTTGGATGGCAACACCTTGTGCTGGATTAGGAACTGGCTGGAGGGCCGGACCCAGAGAGTGGTGGTGAATGGCGCCACATCCAGCTGGCGGCCAGTCACTAGTGGTGTCCCTCAGGGATCTGTGCTGGGCCCCATCCTCTTTAACATCTTCATAGATGATCTGGATGAGGGCATAGAGTCAGTCATCAGCAAGTTTGCAGATGACACAAAGCTGGGGGCAGATGTGACTGAGTTGGAAGGCAGAAGGGCTCTGCAGCGGGACCTTGACAGCCCGGACAGATGGGCAGAGTCCAATGGGATGGGGTTCAATAGCTCGAAGTGCAGGGTGCTGCACTTTGGCCACAACAACCCCATGGAGAGATACAGGCTAGGGTCAGAGTGGCTGGAGAGCAGCCAGACAGAGAGGGATCTGGGGGTACTGATTGATACCCACCTGAACATGAGGCAGCAGTGTGCCCAGGTGGCCAAGAGAGCCAGTGGCATCCTGGCCTGCATCAGGAATGGTGTGGTCAGCAGGAGCAGGGAGGTCATTCTGCCCCTGTACTCTGCACTGCTTAGACCACACCTTGAGTATTGTGTTCAGTTCTGGGCTCCCCAGTTTAAAAGGGATGTTGAGATGCTTGAGTGTGTCCAGAGAAGGGCAACGAGGCTGGGGAGAGGCCTTGAGCACAGGCCCTATGAGGAGAGGCTGAGGGAGCTGGGATTGTTTAGCCTGGAAAAGAGAAGGCTCAGGGGTGACCTTATTGTTGTCTACTCTCTCACTGAGAGAGTCATTGGACACTGGAATGGGCTGCCCGGGGAGGTGGTGGAGTCGCCGTCCCTGGGGCACTTTAAGGCAAGGTTGGATGTGGCACTTGGTGCCATGGTCTAGCCTTGAGCTGTGTGGTAAAGGGTTGGACTCGATGATCTGTGAGGTCTCTTCCAACCCTGATGATACTATGATACTATGATACTATACTATGACTCAAGGTGTGGTCTAAGCAGTGCAGAGTACAGGGGCAGAATGACCTCCCTGCTCCTGCTGACCACACCATTCCTGATGCAGGCCAGGATGCCACTGGCTCTCTTGGCCACCTGGGCACACTGCTGGCTCGTGTTCAGGCGAGTATCAATCAGTACCCCCAGATCCCTCTCTGTCTGGCTGCTCTCCAGCCACTCCGACCCCAGCCTGTATCTCTGCATGGGGTTGTTGTGGCCAAAGTGCAGCACCCTGCACTTGGAGCTATTAGGTTTTTACTTTAATCAATTTAGGTTTTCATTCATCCATGTCTCTTGTGCAAATATGGATGAAGCTCTCATTTTATCTTTTGAGTCAAAGTATAAGTGCATAAAGAGGGTAATGAGAAAATTCTGTCTTTTCCAAAGGTAGTAAAGGCTCAATGATTGCCTTCATATAAATGACATTTACCCACAATAGGCTGGTGGTACCTACTTCATCAGAAATTAAGCCTTGATTTTTAAAATTAATTTAGGTTGGTACTTTTAAAGTTGCTAGTGGCTTCATGGTGTAGTGAGGGCTACATAGGCCCAAATAGGCTTACATATAAGGTCTCAGGGGAGACCTTATTGTTGTCTACAACTACCTGAGGGGTGGTTGTGGCCAGGAGGAGGTTGCTCTCTTCTCTCAGGTGGCCAGCACCAGAACAAGAGAACACAGCCTCAGGCTGCACCAGGGGAAATTTAGGCTTGAGGTGAGGAGAAAGTTCTTCACTGAGAGAGTCATCGACTACTGGAATGGGCTGCCTGGGGAGGTAGTGGAGTTGCCGTCTCTGTAGCTGTTCAAGGCAAGCTTGGACGTGGCACTTGGTGCCATGGTCTAGCCTTGAGCTCTGTGGTAAAGGGTTGGACTTGATGATCTATGAGGTCTCTTCCAACCTTGGTGATACTGTTACACTGTGATACTGTGTTATACTGTGATATGCCTTGCTTTGCCTGGACATGTTTTCCTGCCCAAACATGTTTTCCTGCCCAAACATGTTTTTCTGCCCAAACCAGAGGTAAGCACATTAAACGGACACGAGGGGCACAATAGGCCTGGTGCCACAAAGTCTGGCCTGCCCAGGGCCCAGGTTGTATAACATGGCTGCATAAGCCCTCACGCTTAGCGTATGGCCCACCGGGTGTAGGCTCCATGCTCTTCCCATATTTGGGGGTACCAGACCTGTGGACCCTTCCTCATTTGGTGTGTTTTGGCTGACTGCCAGAAGCCTATTGGAGGATACTGTGGCCAAAGGACCATCAATCTTGGCCCACATCTGATAAATAGGGCAATGCAGGTAAACAAGGTGCTCTTGCCACTCTCTCTGCTCACCTCTCCCTGCCTGCCTGCTGCCTGGGGCCACTACCTCTGTTCGCTTTACAGGATCCTTTGTTCCACGACACTCTGCACCGATCCAGTGGATGATCGAAGGAGGCGTTCCCGGCCGGCCGCCGCTCCAGCTCGCTGTATCAGCCCGATCGTGCCCATGGAACCTTTTCAGACAGTGTGCCTCAATTCGAATTGAACTCCATGTGGCTTTTGCTATATATGTTGGGAACACAGGTACTGAGACTTCCAACTAGTATTCAAACTCTCTTGATTCAAGTTGCTAAGGAATTTCATTACCTTTACCAGCGGCAGTTTATGCCACGAGACTCTCTGACCAGGACATTTCTAAAACCTCTACCAAGTTGCTTAATTTGGCTGTAAACAGACATTCTGTAAAATAGTTTCGCCAACTGTGTACAAAGAATTTGTGTAGCTTAGCTGTAACATAAGTTTGGGGAAAAGCTCTCTATATTAGTAAATTAGTCAATAACCTTCAAATTGGCCTCATACCTCACCTCAAACTCAGGCTCAAACCCCTCTATAACACAAGGTCTTCCTTTTCTGCTCACCAACCTTGCAATTAATATCTTCAAGTTTTAAAAATGTGGCAATGTTTTTGAAAAATGTTGTTTCTATTTCGAGTCATATGGTTGTTAAAATGAGCTCTCCAAACAGTAAATTGATAATATACCTAGAGTTTTACACCCAGATAGGTGAGCAGATCTAGTTTCCAACTGCTGAATATCTGCTCTGAGATACTGTGTTTCCAATGACATCTGTCCTTGAAAGTATGCCATAAAAAAATCATGCTCTTGAGTACTTGAAGTAGTTCACATATTCCTCCTACTGCTTCGACTCCACAAGATGATTTGTTAAATCCAGAGAAGTCTGGATTTGAGATCTGACTTTCCTACATTCTGTTCACTATCTACACTAAGATATACATGGAAAACAGTAATCGTTTCCAGTGTTGTTTTCTAGTTGCTGTGATGAATTGCATTATCACCAATGCAAAAGTCTTTGTACGGCAAATCAGCTTTACATTATTATGTGCTCCAAGCTGAAAAAAACGTGCTTGTGAGCTGTTTTGTTCGTATGGCACACTGGCACAAAGTCAAGCTTTCTAAACAAGACAAAATTAAACAAAGCTTCTAAGATGCATAGCTTAAGTATAACAGACCTGGTTCCATATTTAAGAGCCTTTTTTTGTCACTTCATATGAGAAAATGACTGTCAAATTCATTTTAATGATAGTTTAAGTCTACTTAATGTCTTGCTGTGTAGTTCCAAAGTTAAATCTCTAAGTATTGTTCTAATAATGAACCCCAAGATCCACATATTCTGACTATGTTGAACTTTTATCTGCACTTAAATGAAACCTAAACATCTTAAACATGGAATGTTATAGTTATCTGTACAAAACCATCCTGAAGTAATAGGAACACTTACTGTAGAAATTGTTGTTATATTTCATTTTCTGAAATCTCCTGATGTCCAGCTGATGGGGGTGGAGAGGAAAGCCTCTATAGGAATAGTGTACAAGGAAAGTGATGTGTTTGCTAAGCTGATCAATAGCATGATTAACTTGGTCGAGCAAAAGACTGATCAATCATGTTATTGATCAGCTTAGCAAACATATTAGTGTGCCTGTGTAGTACGGCTACACTGTGTCTATTAGTGCTTCATCAGGATATACATGCATCGAGCTATTCAAATGAACTTGCAACAGATGCATACTGTTTGTCCAGAACCAGAGTGAAGATAACCTGATCACAGTCTCTCAAACAGAAGGAAGAAAATTGACATCACATTTATATGTTTAAAAAGTCAATTATTTAAATACAGAATGAAAACTAAATCTTCCCATATTGCTTTTGCTTTTTTTTTTTTTTTAATGGAGTCTTTATTATAGTTCTATTTCTTAAAGCAGATTTGGTTTCTTTGTTCACTTTTTTTGAAAACATCTCAGTCCAAATATGACATATAATATAGTTCTCCTGTAAGGCTTCCTGAACTCTGATTTTTTTTTTTCCTCTCAGTGGAAACATAGCCTTAAAAAGCATATGGATTTAAAAAAAATGAACTGGGACTGTATAAATGAGTAGGTGTTGTCCTGCTGGTTTCAGATCTACTCAATCAGCTCTTGCTCAAGGTTAGATGCTTGTGAAGATTATTTTTTTAAGCAGCATGAGTATCTGCTTGCTTACTACTAAAAAGAATTCCAAAAGATTTGTGTTTCAGAACTTAAATTTTAAAGACATGTTAGACTCATTTATATGTATTTTCATAACTCAAAAGAATTGTAGTTATAAGTACACTCTTTACCCTGCTGACTATCAGTTTTTTTCTATTGTCTCTCTTTCAGATTGTCTTTTTAAATATAAATTCAGTCTACATGAGCTATCTTTGGATCCAGTAAAATTAAATGAAGGGTGAACCTTTCTTTGAGTATCTTATTTATAGAGAAAGCAAAGTAACTCAAAAACGTTGCATTTTTTTAACTCTCTATTATTTACATCTAGGTTTTGGGAATATAGATCTAGATATACTTGCAGAGAAATGCACATCATTAAGGCTTAGTTATGACATTACAAGTTGCACTTCTCTGAACATATATAGGATCCCAGGTTTTCTAACAAGCTGATTATTACAATTATCAGCAGCGATTAGAAACTTATACAGTGTCTGAAGCTGAAGTATCTTCACTGGTACTAACTCAGAACAAATACAGATTTTCACATACAAATCCTAGGGTAGATTCTTGGCGATAGGATGACCATGACATAAAACTGCCTTACCCAAAACGCCACAAGAAGCTGTAACTAAAGTGCATCCAAAGATGAAAGTTTATGGTAACAAGGAGATATATTCAGGCTAGGTATGCAGACCCAAAGATTCAGTATATTACATATCAATCAGGTTTTCTGGAGAAATGTGTATGGACTCTAGGCTAAACTCTAACATGTTCCTATCTGTAGGACTTTGTGGGGTATCACAGTCACCTTCACAATGGACAGAAAAGGTGAAAGACACAATTACAATGCAAGGTATGTCTCGCTCTTACAAGATTTTGTTACTGTGTATGAACACCAAGTTTATTCTCTTCAAAGGAGTCACTTCTGCTTTCTGATAGATGAGTTTTGCCTTTGAACTTCTTCATTTGTGAGCAAATCCATTACATTTCTTTAGGTTGCTATTACGAATTTATTCTAACTCCCTTTAAATGCTTGAAATACTTTTTTCTGGTAATGCTGTACATTAGTCTGTATCATAGAATTTCAGCATTGTATTTAGGGGATGTGGAAACATATTTTACAGCCTTTCTTTTCAGTCCTGTTGTCACTCATATGTTATTTACATTTACATGTGTACTGAACAGTCCATCCACATTTCCATTATTTTTTTCCAGATGGTACTTTATTTCAACTTCTGTAAAGTCAGAATGTGGCAGACTTGCCATCCATCATTGTCTAAGACCTCTTAATTTGGCTATGGAGAGTGTGAAAGCAGGTTAGAGTACCGCACTAAGTCACAAATATAGGATCAGACAAGCCTTTGCTAAGTCTCTCAGTAATTATTAGAGCTCTTTGAAACCTGCTGGCTTCACTTTGAATGAGTTCAAGTGAAAATTACTGGTGTTCAGTTTGTATGTTTTCAAGACCTCAAGCTTTCACATCACATTCTGAATTAATGTGAAACCAAACATTCATGTGAGATGCTTTGAATGCCTGAAAGAACTTCCATATTGTTGCACAGTGCTCTTTTCTATCTCTCAGCTTTGGAATAGATAAAAACAACTAATAGAAGCAGCAAGAGAAAATAAAAAATAAATGTTATGATTCTGCAAACTTAAAAGGGCAGAAACAGGGAAGACACCAGGACACTAGGACACAAAAATCTATTTTACCCAAACAGGACCACTGGAAGGATCATACTCATCCAGCAAGGCTGTCTAAAAGACATTAGCAAAGAATATTGTAAAAGGCTACCCCACTTCTCCTGAGCTAGATATTTTCTCTTGCAAGTTTGCAAAGTCCCACTGAGACTGACTGTGAGCCTTTCTCCCAGGAAGTGAAAGAGCTCTTTGACAATGAAGAGCATAAAGAAATTCATTTCAGATTTCAATACTTGAAGTCTCCTGTAACTGAAACCTGTCCTATCCCTCCCCTAGATGCTGACCCTTTGCTGATGTCACTTCCTACAAGTATATATGGTACTGTATGATCAGGGGGCAGTTTCCCAGGTAGGTGTAAGTATTGCTAAATTAGGGAACATTTCTCTGATTTTATTTTTTACTTGCTGGTGTAATTTCTACCTTGTTAATATAATTTTACAGTGAAAATTTTATTTTGACATATTCATAGACCATTTAAAATACGATCATACTACATCAAATACACTGCAACATAAACATTGACTTCTTAATTCAGAGCATTAAAACAGTGACACTTTTTGTTATCATGTGACAGAGACAAAGTCCAGTTCTTGAAAGTTTTCAAGTAGGCATGTTTGCATGGATGGATAAAAACAGAGCCATCCTCAACCCACCCATTTTCAATCCAGACAGACAAAGTCAACACTGGTCCAGAATAGAGGCATTAGCACAGAGCAGTCTTAGGCATATGCCTCATCTTTCAGCAGAGTATATTAGCTCAGACCCAGTGACTCATGAAAGCATCTGTAGGTCATATTAAATTCAGTGGACAAATTCAGGTGATTATCTACCATTAAAACATTAAAGGGTTTGTTCCATTCTCTGTAATTTTTATAGCTTCTCTCCTTTCTTCAAGGCTTTTATTTTTTCCTTATTGAGGTTCATTTTGTCATTGACATGACCTGGCAAGAGACAACAGAATAGCAAGAACTGGCACTGAATAATATTGATAAGCATCCTGACAAGAAAATGTGTGTCAAATGCTCACACCAACAGAAATAGTTGTTGAGTTCAATATTTTAATACTAAAAATTACATTGAAGAAGGCTGGTTTTACGAGAACAGATGTAATGTGAGCCAAGCCTCAGTGGCAGTATTTAATAATTCTAATGTGCAGATGCCTTTCTGACATTTGCTGAAAGTTTTACCAGGTGAGAAGGGCTTGGGCCTGCCAGTTGATGAAAAACTGAATATGAGCCAGCAATGTAAGTCTGCAGCGCAGGAGGCCAAACATATCCCAGGATGTATCAAAAGAACTGTGACCAACAAGATGAGGGAGGTGATACTTCCCCTCTACTCTGCTATCCTGAGACTTTACTTGGAGAACTTCATCTACTTCTGGTGCCTCTGACATAAGAAGGACATAGAATTGTTGGAGCAAGTCCAGAGGAGGCCCATGAAGACAATCAAAGGACTGGAGCATCTGCCCTGTGTGGAGTGGCTGCAAGAGTTGGGGCTGTTCAGTCTGGAAAAGAGAAGACTCTGGGGAGACCTTACAGAGGCTGGGGAGGGACTTTTTTCAAGAGCTTGTTGTGATGGGTTGAAGGAGAATGTCTTTAAGATGGAGATTTATAATAGGTATTAGGCATAACTACTTCACAATGAGGGGAACGAGACACTGCAACAGGTTGGCCAAAGAAGTTACGGATGCCCCATCAGTGGAAGCGTTCAAAGCTAGGATGGATGAGGCCTTGAGCAACTGGGTCTAGTGGAAGATGTCCCTGACCATGCCTGGGTGGAGGGGTTGGAATTAGAAGATCTTTAACATCCTTTCCAACCCATATTACTCTGTGTTTCTAAATACAGAAAATTATCCAGGAGGAAAAGAATATTTAAAAATCTATTTTCATATAAGTATTATTATAACTGCCTAGTGCCTGTTCTGACAAACCTAACTCTGCCAGACAAAATAACTGTTGTGTCATGCCTCAGTCTTAATCTGATTAATATATCTGTCTCAATGAAACCAGAGAAATCATATGGAAGTCAACCACATGATGTGATTATTCAAGTATTCCTTGCAATTTGAAATTAGGAAGTTGTTCCATTAGAAATAAGCTGATCAGGACAAATAAAACCAAAACTGGTATTTGCAGAGGAGGGCAACAAAGCTGGGGAAAGGTCTAGAGAATAAATCTTATGAGGAGTGACTGAGAGAGCTGGGGATGGTTAGTTTGAGGAAGAGGAGGCTGAAGGGAGGTCTCATTGCTGTCTAGAGCTACCTGAAGGGACATTGCGGAGAGGCTGCTGATGGTCTCTTCTCACAGGTAATTGGAGACAGAAGAAGGTGGAATGGCCTCAAGCTGAGGTTGAGTACGTTTAGGTTGGACATTAAGAGAAAAGTTTTTCATGGAGAGAGTGGTCAGGCACTGGAATGAGCTGCACAGGGAGGTTGTTTGGATGTGGTGCTTAGGGATATGTTTTAAGGTGAATCTTGTAGAGTAGAGTTATAGATTGGACTTGGTGATCCTGAGGATCTTTTCCAAGCTGGATGTTTCTGTGACTGTGTGTGCGTGTGATGAGTTTTGTACAAGACAAATTACAGGTATTAATTAGTCACTAAGCATAAGATGGTGAGACAGTGTGTGGTACACTCTGTGGTTCATGTGTTCAGCGGTGCTGAACTGGTTTCAGAAATCAATGAAAATGTAATCTGATAACTACTTTTATGACAGCTAAACTGTCATAATAGCATTAATATGGTCATTTCTAACAGCTGTGATAACAATAGTATGTCTGTGTGGAGGTAATCACAAGTAACAGGCAAGCATGACATTTGTTTGATTGCTTTCAAAGAGTTTCAAATGATGCAGTAGTTGATAAAGAGATACATTTTCCATAAAACTTAGAAATAATTCATTTTAACAGATGATCATCAGAATGTCTGAAAGTGCAGTTTGTTACACGATTCATAGTTCTATGTTTTCCCCAGTCTCTATCTTCACTTAACAGTACTTTTTTGCTGTCTTAATACAGATAATACATTTGAAAATTATGTATTTTAAATCTTAGAGGCAAAACCCAAGAGTTTCTGTTGTCACTAAGACCAAAATTCACAAAAAGTGATTATTAATCCTTCTCAAATTGACCATATAGACTGCACTTTCATCATGCATGTATCTGAGCAAGTAATTAAATTCTTTGTGTCTACAGGCAGTCATCCTGGCCTGAAAAAAATCTTGCCTTAGACCTGAAACCTTCCTCAAGAAAAAACAAATCCCAAGTATCCACTTAAACTGAACCTGTTACATTAACTATATCCACAGGGTAGTATAAAACTCCATTTATCTAATTATGGGTTAGCACTTAGATGTATATTTGTCATATGGGACTGGCTTACTTCGAACACAATTTACATTATCAGCAAATTGCATTCTAGATTTCTTTTCCTCACTGTCATTCTTGTCTCTTCCCACCACTGAGTATCAGTGTCGCAAACCAGTTGCTGACATCAACTACTAAACGGTTTTATAACACTACCAACTAGAGGCACATTAAGCCACATGTAAACAATGTAAAGGTAGTGAACTCAGCGTATAATTTGACAAATACTCCTATGCTTGCACAGGTGTTTGTGGATGTGTGCATCTATATATAAGCATTCATACAGTGCATATCCATGTTTAGATGCATACATCCAATCAAGTACAAGCAGAAAGTGACAGACCTAACAAGTCAAGGCTACATAATTTTAACTTGGTGTTACTGCATTCTCTACTGGAAGGCAAAGCAATATTTACATTAATCACAAAGGGCCATGACCTAAATTAATCATCTGCACTTCAGTGACATCATATATTAAACCAAGTTTGTCATGGCAGCTGAAAGCAGTAGTGAGGATCTACATTGAGAGTCATGCACATGCTAGCTTCACAACCAGCAGCTACATGAGGATTATTGATCACAATAAGGAGAAGCAATAGGTATGTGGAGAGGGACTGCTTGTGTCCCAGTGGGTGGAATCATGACAGAGGTGTCAAGAGATCCATACTAAAGAACTAGTGCAGAGCTGTTTCAGACAAATAGTCTATATCACTGCTTTAAACTGTTCATGAAAGTCCCTGCACATAACAAAGAATGAAATGCTTAAGCAGTGGCACCAGAAACTTCAGGGATCCACTTAAAATTCAGTGTGCATATTCCTAACAATCCAGGACATGTCTTTAAAATATCAATGCACATCTGTGGCTGAATGCATGTTTTTTAAAGCTCAGCTTCACATTGTCCTGAAGTTCTCCACAATGATATTAATGTTAATGAGATCTCTATAGTCCTACGAAAGAGGTCATTGGGCATTACACTTCATGCAGGCATATCATGGGGTTTCAGATTGTGCAACGGTACACCCTAAGAGATTGCCGTTGTAGGAAGAAGATTGAAACACAAAAGATCTGGAATTTAGTTGAAACAAAATGTCAAATAATTCAGATGATTATCTGTCACTCTCACAAGTTAATTTTCTGTGACAAGTTTTTAATCCTTCTTCCATTTGAAATGATTCTATTCTCCAGTTGTCCCTGATACTGCTGTAGGCTTTGCTTTCACTGCTCCACATTACGGATATTTTTCCATCATGTCCTAGCAAGGAAAGATAGCTCAGGACAGCTCTTCTTTCCCAAAAATAGGAATTCAAGAAAAGCTAGAAGCTTCTTGGGTGATTCTAAAATCAATTCCTTGATGTAAGCAAAACAGTAGGAGCCATTTCCTTGGCATGGACAAAATCAGCTACATGCATAATTACTGAAAATAGTTGCAGCTAATTTTGTGTTAATAGAGCTGAGTAGATGAAGGTGGGGGGGAGGCAAATAGTTAAACTGAAATGTGCACTATCTAAGAGCACACTAAAATACACATCAGTAAAGACATCCAATACAAATTATCACAGCTTCAGACAAGACACATTATGGAGAAGGCAATGAGAAATGGAAAAACGAGTCAAGGGGTATGAGTTAGTGAAAAAAAAAAAAAAGCTGTAGAAAGAAAATATTAGCCAAATTCAATTTCCAGACTAAAACTGAGAGGTGGGAGAAAAGTGCAAATATTCACTGTCCAGTGGCAACAGTAAATGATATCTTATGTCCTCCTTATTCTGCCAGGAGTACCTGCTGACATGACTTTCTGCATTCAGCAATGTCTCCTGATCAGTTTAAAAGACTTGAATAAAGAGTTTACCTAAGTACCAACTTCCGACTTGCCACATTTTATTTTGCTTGTACTAAAAAATTATGTTTCAGGGTGTGGCCTCTCTTTTAGAGAGTAGCTCTTTCTTTTTTTTTTTCCTTACCTTGCTTTTCTTTGATTTTGAAAGTATTTTTACTTTTCTTCTCAATCGAGACCAGATGATCTTTCAAGGTCCCTTCCAGCCCCTGACATTCTATCTGTGATTCTATTGTACGCAAGCTGAACACCATCTTTAGCGGCTGCTCTTCGCAGTGCAATACATTCAAAGACTTATTATGATGGCATAAAGTGCAGTTCCTAGAACTGCTTTGCTTTTAAGCATAGACAAGTCATTTTGCTTTTCAGTCTGCTATTTTCCCGGAGTCCTCTGCTCTCCCATTGCCTGCCCAGCAATCAGCACATTTTGGCAGCATGGAGGAAAAAAAGAAAGGCAGAGCTGCAATAGTGCCTGAGCAGCTGAAGCCCTCACATGAATAAAGCACTTAAGATGAAGACTGTATAATTAAGTGAAGTCTTGCACTCAAGCCTCCCCTTGCAGCGAGGCGGTTATTAAGAGGAGGGAAGCCCGCGATCATTACCCAGCAAAGAGCACGCTGACTGGCTGCTCAGTGTCAGGCCTCCGGTGGCTGGCTTTGTCACTGGCGCGGAAAGGAGAGTTCACTTTCTGTCAAAACTGGCTTTGCCAAATGTTATCATTTTAAATGCCGTGAAAGAGAGGGAGCTGGGCCTAGGGGTATACACAGCCCCATATGCTGGTGACAGTGATACAAGTGTAATTCTAGACTATTAGAGTGACACATAAGATCATTTCTGCCCCAGAACATGAGGCAGCTGAGGGGATTATTCAGGACAGGCTGTCATGCAATAAAATTTTCAGAAATCTGTTAACCTCAGCTCAGACCCAGTGAATATTTTATTGCTTAACACTCAGGAAAAAAAGTATATTTATTAACTATAGAAAGATATAGCCGAGAGGCTGGGCAGATGAAAGGTTACTGGAAAACGAACTCACTTGATACCCTACCATAAAAAGTGGCTGCGTGATCGTGGAGCTAAGGAGAAGAAAAAAAATACCCTCGCTGATCCTTATTTGAATCCAAGATAGAAACCACAGATAAAAGGTATGACCATGAAATTGAAAAGAAAAATTCCATGTGCTCTGCCAGTACACAACGGTCGCTACGGCACATGCAGAACGTCATATGCAAACCAGTGTTCAAAACTGCTCAAAGCTGATTAAGCTCAGGGACACCTAGACCAGACAGTATTCTAAATGAAATGTGTATAAATTGGAAGCTTATAGAATATTGCCCTCTGTTAGCACAACTGTATTTCTCCAGAAAAAAAAAAAAAGCCAAAAAACTACTTTTTCTCCAGAAACCTAGGAATATTTTGTCATACTGAAATTATAACTGTATATTCTGTCTTGTGATGAGTGCATACCAGCCAAACCCTGATTAAAATTCCTAGAAACCAGGAAAAAGAATATACAAGAAGCCTATCAGGTTATTACTCAATGACTATATAGTGTTTGTGTTACCCCTTCACTAGTTATACAACTGTATAAACATACATGTGCACAATTAAACCTACTATTTAAAGCTCTGATTCATTTGTTACATGAGTACTTTTCACGAAAACTAAAGCTGTGTTCATAACCTGAACTTTCTGTCCAATGTTTAAGTGTTCCTTGCTAGAAGGTAAGTAGCAAAAGCAAATAAAAAGCTTTTTTCCTCATTAAGAGAGTAAAATGTATAGTAAAACATGATTCTGATGAAGTATTAGTATGTCAACTGGTTGCTCCTGAATGAAAAAAAAAGGCTAGGCTTAACAAAAAAATAATTCAAAAATCATTTAAGGAAAGCCATTGCTGTATGTATTATTAATAGCCACATTAAAAAACAAATAAAAACCCAAACCACCAACATTCTACACATTTTAATGTAAGTATCTATGATTACAGGAGACAGCATTCACCCAACAATGTCACAAAGGTCAGTAGAAAAAAAATAACATGATATGCTTTTTGAAAACTCCCAACATCTGAATAGTGTGTCCAGGGTGTAAGAGGAGCCCATGGGGGTGCACTCAGCGAACAAAAGCAACCCTTCTGCTAATTGACTGAAAAATTAGCCAGGTCCCCCTGTGGGAAGCACACAAGACAGCAGCAGATGGAGATAGCCCGGACACCATGGTAAAAAAATCTCCTCAAAACCTGCTGTGAAACTGCCTGCAATTATGGGTCACAACACTTTTCTTGTTTAACAGAACACAAGCAAGACAAACAGAGGACATGAAAGCTGGAAAGGTCATACGCTGACTGTAAATCTATTATTTTAGACAGGAAACAACTGAAGTTCCTTAAAATGTTCTAAGTTATATGTTATTTAATGAGGTAAGTTAAGTAGCTCCTTGCCAGTGGTGCTATGAAAGGTTGTTTTGTGAGTAATCTGAATTAATTTGTTTATTCTCTGACTTATTCTTTCCGCTTGTTTTGGCTTGGTTTTTTAACAGTAAAACCTTTTTCCACCCACTGAACTATGCTTACTATACTAGTGATCCTGGATAAATAGTTGCATGGATGGTAGAAAGATAGACTGTCAATCCAACATTAAAATGGGCCTTTTGTCAGTTTATGGGAAATAGATATATAAATGCTTACTTTTGATACCTGAGTCCTTTATCACTGTCATTTCAACCTTACTTTTATTATGGTTTCTTTTAATTCTAAAGTTTTCTAATTATCATTTCTGTCATTCAACTCTAGACTAAAAGAAAATATAAAAATTAGGAGTCTGTTTTATCACTAACATACAAAGCTGACAAAATTATTATATTGTTCTGAAACATCAAAAACTTTTGCTAAAAATTCTAAGAATGTTTTCCAAAGTAAACAGCTTAAATTTGTTTATAGAGTTTCATGCAAAGATTTTTTTTTAACTTCCTTGAGGCATTCTAAAGATAGGATCCTCTACCTGATTCTTATTTCATGAAAAGTATTGTTGCTATACTCTAAAAAGAAAAAAAGAAAATACAGATAAGAGAGGATAGTAGAAGATTAACCATTCATAAAATCTAAACAGGAAGACATTCATAGTCAATCACTATGAATAATCAATGCAAAATAAACATAGTAATGGAAATGCTAATGAATAAGCCACTGCAAACTTCTTAAAGTGCATAAGTGAAATATTTCATTTTATTTAGCATCATTTTCTTTCAGTTCCCTCTTATGATGCTGTCATGCAAATTATTATGCAGTTTCATTACCAATCTCTCACTTTTTTTTTAATCTCCTCACCTTCGAGGATAGGCTTGAGATAGAGTCCAGACCTTGTTGAAATTAATGGATATAGTCTGTAAAAGTGAATTCTTGTATCTCTGGAGAGCTTCATTCCAGGTCTTATTGCCTCACCCATGTATTGGCCTCTACTCTTTTCTGTCAACTTCCAGGCCTGGGGACTTGATGCTGTAGCTGCACAGGAGTGATTCCATTTAGAAGACACTCCTGCTGGTTACTTATGTGAATAAACACAAGAACATTAAACAAAAATCAGGGGCAGAACTTCACAGGGCTTAGAACAGCAGCTTTTATCTGCAAGTAGTTTCCCTTCTTGGTTTTACACATCAGTTAACTCTCTAGGGCATTGTAATACATATAGCTTTATCTACAACATGTACATAGTAACAGTTGTTTTCCATTTCCCAGGCTTTTTGGATCACCTCTTCAAAAGCACAGTATGCTTATTTACACTTATTGCTTGAGCTTTTCACTTTCCACCTCTGAAATCAATGGCCTCATTCCAGAGAATCCAAGCACGTGACAATGGTGTTAGCGAGTGTGAAGAAGTCGAATCATTTTGACCCAAACAGATCTTGCTCAGAATGACAGTCATTCATTTTCTTCAATTGAGGTTTTTAGTTTGTTGGTTTTGTTTTGTTTTGTTTTTTTCTCCCTGCATATAACATGCACAGGCAGTTTATTTGGTACTTATTAGGCAGTAATTCTTTTTTTCAGCAGATCCTGAAAAGAGAAGTACAATCCCTCTGTTCAATGTTCTGTACCTGAATAGATGCTGAATCGATTTTTTTTTTCCTTAAATTGTTCAAATATAACAATTCTTATGGAAATGTTACACTGATAATGCTAGAAAATGATTTTCTTTATTAAGATGAAAAATAAGAAGAGCTTTTAAGATAATTATCCTACTTTGAAAGGTATCTCTGGCCCTCACTTTCATTAAATGCAAAGATTTTCCAGTTTATAGGTAGTCTGCCAAAAACTTCATGGGTATCTTGTAAACATCTGTAGAGCAGAAACTGTGTTTCCTACTTTATCTCATTCAATCTGTCTCTATGATAGGCACTGCAGAGTTCTTGGGTTTATTCCTTTGTGGGCAACAGGGACCGTAGCAAGTCCTAGAAGAAGACAGGAAACTGTATCATTAGATCTCATTTGGAAGAAAAGGTTTTCACTTTGAAAGTGTCTCTACATACTCATTTCTACTGCATACCAAACCTAAGTGGCTTTTAAACGCCTAACATTAAAGCACTAATTTGGAACTGTCTCTGTGTCTGTTTCCCAGCTCTGATTCAGATTTTCAGAGGCGAGTGCCTTAGTAGCTTATTGCGTGAAGTTCTTTATCTACAAAATGAGGATGAGATGTACCTCCGTTTATAAGTGTTACAAGAATAAAAATAAGCAGTGTTTTGTGCTTTGTTGAATGGACATATCTGCTATGACCAATACAAAAAGTACCTTGTAAGTGATACTTGGTCCTTTTACTCACAAAATGTGTCATAGACCTTTGTAGGCTTTTGGGGGAATCTGGGATTACCTGGAACCCCTCAAACCACCACATTATATATAACATAGTGTCCAGTACAATCATTGGTAGCTTTCTCTTTGGTATAGTTATGATGCTGAAGGCAACACTATGTTCTGTGCAGGTGTTGAGGAGTAAGATGGTATCCTATCCATTAACAGCTGTCCGATGGTACTGCATATAAATACACAAATGCAAAGTTACACACCTCTGAGTTATGTATTGCTCATGGAAATACCAGATTGCAAATCTATAGTAATTCATTTTTAGATTTGTTGTTGGTTTGGTTTTTTGACTCTGGGAAGTTCTTTTATAGTAAACACAGTATTTGTGTATGCACAGGGGTAAAGATTTTACTTGGAGTATTGGTATCTGGGTGTAGTTTGTTTGATCTATGGTGTCACTAAAACATGCAATGTTTTCCTTTTATGCATCTAAACTAGTAATAATCTATCTTATACTAAAAAAAAAATAAACTTTTCCTTGCATTAAACTGCACCAGTGTGCTAATTCAGAGACACTGAAACTTTCAATGAAATTGTGATAAATATCACCAAATCACTCTTCAGTCCTAGAGTGCAAAAAAACAAGAGGAGCAACTGTTGAATCTATAACAAAGTAAACCCACAATGTGCAAGAAAATCTTCTGAATACAGTTCTATGGCTTTTCACTTTAACAGTCAGCAGTGGGGGGGAGGGGAATTAAGGGTCTATTTCTGCTCTGCTGTTCTTTCGTGAATGGGATGTGGCATTGCCATTTACAGAGCAAGTGATGAGGTTGTGAAATGAATATGGAATCACTCTTCAGTGAGCTAACTACAGGCTTCCCTTTCTAAACAAGAACATTTCCCTTCTGGTTTTATATCTATAAAGGATGCGTACTGGCTAAATGGAATCAGTGAAGCAAGCTATAAATGAGAAAATGCCTGAAAGAGAACTAATGATCACTGTACAAAATGCAAAGTAAACCAGACAGAATTAGTGCGGTGCAATGTCTGAAGGGTAGTTAAATCATCAGAACATCAAACCATGCCATGCCCTTGCTACGATTCTGTCATTTTAATGCTACTTTGCACAACTGCTGTTGTCCAGACATCACCATCCAAACTCTGTGATAGAAGCAGTAGTTTGCCATGTTCCAAATGCTGTCATTCTTGTTTTATGCAGTATAGCTTGTGTGTTTTTGTTATGCTAGTCTATACAGCCAGCAATGAGCTGCTAGCAAGGATGCACTGTGCTTTAGAATTGCTGCTGCAGATTTTGTTACGCTATCTGCCATGCAATGCCTGTTGCACTCTGCTGTGGGAAGTATCTGGACTGTTGCATTTTGCAATTCTGCCCATACTTTGCCATGAAGCCTATGCACCTGTGCACTGGGACCACACTACGTCTGTACTGCTTGCTGTGCATTACATGGACATGCATGCAATGTAAATCACTCCTGAAGAGCAAAGACATGAAATGACATGATGAAATAATTCACAGGATCACAGGATCATGGGATGTCAGGATTTGGAAGGGACAAAAAGACATCATGGAGTCCAACTCCTCTACTACAGCAGGATCATAATCTGGCTAAGGTCGCAGAGGAATGCATCCAGACAGTCCTTGAAAGTCTCCAGAGAAGGAGGCTCCACAACCTCTCTGGGGAGCCCCTTCCAGTGCTCTGTGACTCTTACAGTAAAGAAGTTCCTCCTTGTATTGAGGTGGAACCTCCTGTGCTGAAGCTTTCATCCATTGTCCCTTGTTTTATCACAAGGAACAAGTGAGCAGAGCCTGTCTGTCCCCCTTCGCTGACCCCCAGCCCTTAGATATTTATAAACATTTATTAAATCCCCTCTGTCTTCTCCAGACTAAAAAGACCCAGGTCCCTCAGCCTCTCCTCATCAGGCAGTGTTCCAGTCCCCTAATCATCCTCACAGCCCTTCACTGGACCCTCTCCATCAGATCCCTGTCTCTCTTAATCTGGGGAACCTAAAACTGAACACAGTACTCAAGATGAGGTCTCACCAAGGCAGAGTAGAGGAGGAGGAGAACATCCCTTGATCTGCTGGATACAGTCTCCCTAATATATCCCAGGATCCCATTGGCCTTCTTGGAGCACATTGCTGTCCCATGGATAACTTGTTACCCACCAGCACTCCCAGGTCCCTCTCCACAGGGCTGCTCTCCAGCAGATCACCTCCCAACTTGCACTGGTGCAGTTTATTATTCTTCCCCAGATGCAGGACTCTGCACTTGTCCTTGTTGAACCTCATTTGGTTCCTTTTTGTCTAGTTCTCCAGCCTGTCCAAGTCTTGCTGGATGGCTACACAGCCTTCAGCTGTATCAGCCAAGCCTCTTTTTATCCAGAACACATGTCTGACTCCACAAATAAGTAGCAAAAAATATCAAGAAAAATGCTTTGAAAGAAATATCAGTTTGGACAATCTGCTAACTTTACTGTCCTCCTAGCTTTCCAGGCTCAGGCAAACTTGTTTAAGAACACTTAGAAGGTAATTTCTCAGAACTGCTATGCCAAGATTGTAACAGCTTCATTATGATAGTAACATATTTTGCAAATCTGCTTTCTGAGATTCTGACTTCAAGTACCAATTCTCTTCCAGAACCTTTACTTTTGATACTTTCACTCTCTTAAAACATAAAACCCTTTTTTTTTTTACATTCTCTAAATCTCTCAGACATATCAGTTTAGTCTTAGCTCTTTCCAGCCTTCTCAAGAATAGAGAAAAGTCAATTAGGATCTTCTTTGGAAGACTAATTGTTGGTATCAACGCAGGCAGCAATCATGAAGCCATGCTGAGATTGGTGTTTGTGATGCACAGTGTTTTAGCCATTGCGACATGCTTACTGAGTGCTTTCAGGCTTCTAGTTGGAGTGTTGTACCTCAAGGGAAAAAAACAAGCCTGCCATCAAGACAGCAAGAAGGCTATAAATTAACATTCTCAAGACTTTCAAAAGGACTGTTCTTAGAGATGAAAGACCTGTAAGAGGTGGAAAAGTGTCCAGTTCTTAGGATCTATAAAGTCTTTGTACCAGGAGGGTTGACACCACTATGCAGCCTTCAAGAAAATGTCTTGGTCTTCCCTCCTTTTACCATTCCCCTATCCCAGCAGCTTCTTGGCTTCATGACCCTGTTAGCAGTTTCTGAACATGTCATTACATCATTCACTATATTGGCAATCAGTTTAACAGCACCCACCAGTACAAATTAAGTACAAGAGGTAGCCTGATTCAGGGGCACTCCAAAACCTAAGCATTAATCATCCACTCTCCACTAACATAGCCTATGTGTCTCAAGGCTTATGTGAAATATAAATCAAATGTGTAGCAGCTCTTGTTTTGATACCCTTTCTGAAAACATTCTTAATTTTTCTGGATTAGCACCTATTAAAATTGTCAATTTAGGAACAAATAAAACATATTTTAACTTTTTTAAATCCAAGACATTACTCTAGACTGCCTTTCTTCTTTGATTCTTAAAAACCTACCCTATGAATTAATAACTGGCATGTGAAGATAGATTATTTGCAATTGGATTGATTTATGATATAAGGATTTAAGTATGTCTCCAGGGCAACTGATCTTTGCCTGTGGATTCTTACTGTGATTCCATAATGGTAGCACCATAAAGTCTTTCTAGGAAGCTTATTTTCACCAGTATTAACAGAAGGTCGGTCCTTAAACGCTCATATAGATTTGTGCTATACTGCTTGCACCCAAAGCATTATGATGATGTGTTCAGGGTTATTATTAATTTGAATTCTGTCTGTGCCTAAAAGCCAGGGTCCACGTGAAAAACAAAGAGTTAAATACATACATATCAATTGCTGCTTCTGATGGAAACCATAGCCATGTCACTAGTCATCACAAGGAAGCTTAGGAACATGTTTGATGCAGATACTGTAGGAGTCAGCCATTGGGTGCCAACATAATTGGCAATCCAGACAATATTTTTGTAGAAATGATTAACAGTTTATAGAATATATCATGAATTAGAGAAGAAGTTCTTTGTTCTAAATTAACACAAAAGCTAAAAGGAAAAAAAAAAAAAAAACAACCAACTGACACACACCAACACCTCCCTCTCACCCCAAACCACAACACAAAAATGTGTTCACACAAATTTAAAAACTCAATCAGTGCAGTGATGTCACAACTACTGACTCTCATCAAAACTGGATAATGATTTTCAATTATTTTACATCACAGTATTTGCATACAGTCAAAGTCATTTTGCTCATTCTAATAAAGCACCCTTTACCAAGCAAGTCTTAGTAACTGCCAGCATCATAAGAATGTGAGAAACTACATATGCTTGCTAAGTATTTCAGTCTGTAGTCCCAACCAAAATCAGGCATTTAGAGGTCTGTCCATTTCTAATCCACAAAATAATGGAAATATGTAGCTAAGACTGCCATCCTTATCTCTCTCCATTGCTCTTATTGTAGCACGTGTGGCATGTAACATCAATCTCAAACTCCTGTAATGTCAAAATACAAGAGTATGATCTAAGCCTGAAGTGAAATCCTTAGCTGATGCTCTTACTTTGGATTATTTTTCCTTCCTTTAAATCCCGTGGATTTAGTGCATATGGTTTGGGGCTTATATTTGTTTGGTTGGTTGTTTTGTTTTGTTTTGTTTTGTTTTTCCAAATGCTTATGTTCGGTGTATAAATAAATATCAGTATCAGTATTGCAATATCAAGCAAATAACATACACAAATGTCAAATTCATTAGAACAATTTTAGCGTAACTACATTGTGTATTTTTGATGCAGCCTAACCTTACATTTCTGAGTAGCTAGTAGTTTCCCCCACTGAAGCTAAGTTTGACATTGGCCATAGAATCATAGAATCATAGAATCAACCAGGTTGGAAGAGACCTCCAAGATCATCCAGTCCAATACCCATGTATTGCTACTCAGAAAGGAAAGAAAACAAACAAACAAACAAACAAACAATTATCATAATTTGATATTCTGAACATTATAATCCTCTAGGAGTTAGCTTATCTGAAAGAAAACTACACTTTGGGGGAGCGCTTTCAAGACTTCACAATTCAAGTTACTTCCTCAGGCTATGGCACTGTATCTTTGTGTATATTTGTTGCAAAGTTAGCATAAATTTCACTTTTCTTTCAGTATCAGATCTGTCGCTCACAAGCAGTGCCCAAGCTCTGCTGCTGACTGGAAACAGAAAACCCAGGCCCATTCAGTCTTAGTAGATGTCCCAGCTCAATAACTTTGGCCGTGATGACAGAGTAGACGCAATGCCAAGAATATCATGCTAGGTGCAATTCCAAGAGTATCATGCTTGGTGCAATTCCAAGAATATCATGCTTGGCCTATGACCAGTCCACTGCAACAGAAGACATTTCTGAAAACTTGATGACCGTGACTGAGAGAGTTGTCTGTGATATTTAAAGGGGCAGTTAATATATTTCTTATATCCAAACATAGGTTTTCCTAAGAATAGTATGAATAATATGAAATGAAGCTGCCAGCAGTTCAGGAATGTGGAAGAAATATCTTAATCTGAAGAGATAATTGTGTTTGTTTTTTTTTAAAATCGTGTTACCAACAGTATTCTGTTGTACAGATCTGCTAAGAAATATTATACAGAGTAGAACTATGCTTGTTTTCAGAT